>NC_086320.1:294314356-294529356 GCF_036172605.1 Pelobates fuscus | reverse complement strand
TTTAAAAAAAAACTCATACACAATAAAAAAAAAAAGATGGTATTTAAATCCTACTTTCCATCTAAGGATCCAAACAGAGTCCAGGATATGTAGGCGATAAGCAGTGTGCTGAAAGTATTACCACTCCCTTGGTGCAGTAGAAATCCAGAAAATGTCCAAGGATCCAGCCGAAATGCTGCAAGTTCAAATGGAGGGGTGACAAAGCACTTAGCTGCCAAAGGTGTCTGCCTGGAAAGATAAGATGAAAGGCTTCTAACTCATCCACACGAGCATTTTCTCTTAAAGACACAGGATTCCCTTCTGTGGCAGAGCTTTTCATGTCTAAAACATCTTGTTTGCAAACATTGCATTATAGTCCATACAGGGTATATTCAATGAATAATATTAATTTAAACAAATGTATATAAAAAACATAAATGGCATTCTGTTTAAACTAAGATTAAACAGTAACAAAAGTAATTTTATAACTTGTTTAGCAGCCAATGCAAAGGTGGATTGTACCCCTTCTACAACACATCAATACAATTAATTTTTATTTATTTAGTAAACAGGACCCTTTTTGTTTTTGTCCATAAAAAAAAATAATTAATTAAATAAATAAAAATAAAAAATACTTGAACATCAAAAATTATTTCAGTGTATGTTTCAAACACAAATTAATCTGATTTTATCTTACACATCAAAAATATTCTTAAAAACACTCTAAAACACTAGTTATAATAAAAATACATAAATAAGCTCAGTAATACACATTCATTAAACAAAGGGTTCAAACATATTTATACATACGCACAAGATATAATTACACAAGGAAGTTGATAGCAGAAGAGAGGATTTAAAACCTTATCCTAATTCTATACAACATCACGGTGAATAAAAGTTTACTTTTGAATATTATGAAAATATTTCGATTTTGTAATATCCTGATAATTTTACTATTTTAATTTATAATATTTTTTTCCTATTGTAATATTTTGAAAAAATAATTTGAAAAGTTTTTCAAAACCATTACATTATTTGAAAAAGCTCATCCAGCAATTTTTAATCAAGGCCATAGACATGAATGTAGAATAGCAGCAAGAAATTGCGCAATGGGAATGCCAGAGAAACTGAATAATAACATGTATATCCTCTAATCTTTGCCATAAAAATGGGCACAGACTGGCATATCATTATATCAATTTTAAAAATGAAGGTCTAAACTGCGGGATTATGTAGCTATGAATATTTGGCTATAAGCCGCGAGTCACTGAGATTGTAATAAAACCCTTCAGAGAATCAGATTCAGGCGGACATCACCTTGGCATACATCATTTCCAACTGTCCTGATTTGATCTTACAGTTATGTCTAGCTTGCCATCATTATTAGACCCAACAGGGTCCTAAGCAGGTTTTTTTTTGTGGGGGGGTAGTGGGGGGGGGGGGGTAGTGGGATGAAGGAGAAGTGAGTAGACATGGCTCTTTATTGCTGAGGCCAGTAGTGAATACCTGAGCTGGGAACCCAACCAATTTATAGTGAAGAGTTTACAAAACATCTGTTGCATGGTTAAATAAATATACAAAGAATAATCTCACTCAATCTTACTCATATGCCTTCTAGGACAGCCTAATTCCCCCCTTCTTTTGACTCCCTCTCCCTCCCCACATGCACATCCCCTTGGTTCATTTAATGCATCTGGTTAGTAAGTTTTTTTTTTTTTTTCTTAAGAGATTCTTGGGCTAATGATGAAGAAGCTATGTGCTGAGAGGTCCAAAACTTCCTATTGAGGCAGCCAGGCATACCAGTTTACAACGTTATACTATGACTGCTAGCCGAGTTTGTCCTACTTTTATATACTGGACTAGCATGTCCCAGTATCTACTATCATTGCAAATTGCCTTTCAGTTCTGCGAGACCAGTCTTTTCCTGCATGTCCAATTGTGTACATGCTGTTGCCTGACTATTTATGTCTGAGTGACAATACCATAATATATATATATATATATATATATATATATATTATTATTTTTTTTAATACATTGCTAAACACGTGTTTAGCAATGTATTAACTATCCACTTACTTAAGGTAGAAAGGGTTTTCATCCACACTTTTTTCCCCACCACAACTCTTTTGGTATGTACTTTTCAAGTAACGCCAAGCCTCCATAGCAAGTCAGTAACCAACCTCATGCTGATGAGCTGTCCATGAGTGGCTTTGCTCCTCTTCCTGAGTTGTGTTTCAAAGCTGTTGTATACAGCAGACACATACTACAAGGAATCCATGTATTGTCAGGGATCTTACCTTGATGAGGAGTGTGACTTGCAGAGTTAAAGCACCCTTTGCAATTTAACATAAACCAAGGAGACTCAAGGTAGAAATCTCCAAGGTTGTGAGATAGTGCACTGGGGCTGTAAAGACACAGTGCTTCCAGAACGTAGTACCGGCAGGGATAATCCAAAAGAGTAGTCGAAAACATAATCAAAAGTCAGGTCGGGCGGCAAACAGGCAGAAACGGGAAACAGGCAGAGATTCAAACCAGGAATCAGACGTACAGCAAGTTTTCACAAAGTGGAACAAATGATCTGACAATGAGGCTGAAGCAGGGCATAGTTTAAATAGGTGGATAATTGCCACTTAATCTGGAAACCAGGAACAGGTGTTCAGCGATCCAGGAGTAGAGAATCCCTTGCAGTAGTGAGAGCACTGTTACAGTGAGATTTCTGTGGGAAAAGCAAGTCTTATGGCTTGACTAGTGTGTATTTGTGTTTAGCAATGTATTAACTATCCACTTACTTCAGGTGTTTTTTATCCACACTGTTCTCCCCACCACAACTCCTTGGTATGTAGTTTGCTATGTACTTTAGTAGTGGAGAAAGTGATAGAAACCATGTTAAGGATAGCATTGTTGAACATCTAAAATCACATGAATTTCAAGATCAGAGACAACATGGTTTTACTTCAGGGAGATCATGCCAAACTAATCGTATTGATTTTTTTGATTGGGTAACTAAAATTATAGATCAGGGTGGTGCAGTAGACATTGCTTACCTAGATTTCAGTAAGGCTTTTGACACTGTTCCACATCAATAATCAAGGTGCATCAATAAACTGCAATCTTTAAGTTTGGATTCCAATATTGTTGAATGGGTAAGGCAGTGGCTAAATGACAGGCAACAGAGGGTTGTTGTCAATTGAGTATATTCGAAGCAAGGTCTAGTTACCAGTGGGGTACCTCAGGGATCTGTACTTGGACCCATTCTCCTTAATATTTGTATTAGTGATATTGCAGAAGGTCTTGATGGTAAGGTGTGTCTTTTTGCTGATGATACTAAGATATGTAACAGGGTTGATGTTCCAGGAGGGATAAGCCAAATGGCAAATGATTTAGGTAAACTGGAAAAATGGTCAGAGTTGTGGCAACTGACATTTAATGTGGATAAGTGCAAGATAATGCATCTTGGACGTAAAAACCCAAGGGCAGAATATAGGTCATTTGATACCCTACTAACCTCAACATCTGAAGAAAGGGATTTAGGAGTAATTATTTCTGATGACTTAAAGGTAGGCAGACAATGTAATAGAGCAGCTGAAAATGCTAGCAGAATGCTTGGTTGTATAGGGAGAGGTATTAGCAGTAGAAAGAGGGAAGTGCTCATGCCATTGTACAGAACACTGGTGAGACCTCACTTGGAGTATTGTACGCAGTACTGGAGACCGTATCTTCAAAAGGATATTGATACCTTAGAGAGAGTTCAGAGAAGGGCTACTAGCTGGTTCATGGATTGCAGGATAAAACTCACAAGGAAAGTTTAAAGGAATTTAACATGTATAGCTTGGAGGAAAGACGAGACAGGGGGGATATGATAGAAACATTTAAATACAGAAAGGTAATCGACACAGTAGAGGAAAAAACTATATTTGAAAGAAGAAAAACCACCACAACAAGAGGACATAGTCTTAGATTAAAAGGGGCAAAGGTTTAAAAATAATTTCAGGAAGTATTACTTTACTGAGAGGGTAATGGATGCATGGAATAGCCTTCCAGCTGAAGTGGTAGAGGTTCACACAGTGAGGAAGTCTAAGTATGCGTGGGATAGGCATAAGGCTATCCTAGACTTAAGATAAGGCCAGGGACTAATAAAAGTATTTAAAAATATTAGGCAGACTAGATGGGCCGAATGGTTCTTATCTGCCGTCACATTCTATGTTTCTATGTTTTCTATGTACTATATATTAATATATATTTATAGACATATAAAATAAATAAATAAACAAATATACAATGGAACACTAAAGGAAGAGTAAGCTCAGATAAACAACTTATAGAAAAAAAAATCTTATGTTCTTTGGCAAATTCGCCAAGTGGCTTTAAATCTTCTGTTATCTCGCTTGCACTTATTGGTAGTGGAGTCATTTTAAATCGAAATAAATATAGTGCCAAGTATCTTCGGACTCTGCAACAAGAGACCTAATCTTCCATCTCTTTATTGTAAATTATTTTGGAAATGCTGCAGTGGTTGGAAATAGTAGTTTTTCTTTTCTGATAAAACCAGAAATATTGCAAAATGTAGGCAATAAAAACAGTACTTATAGGTATAGTTGTACTAAAAAGATCTTAAAATGCTTAGAAGAATTTCAGATTAGGAAACATTGGTTGTATAGCTGACATTGGCCTCAATTTTAATATAGTTGGTTACGCTTTTCAAATGATTTAATTTTTGGATAAATATTTAAATTATTTTATATTATGCTAAATATTTTAATTTTGTGATATTTTAGATATATTTTATTTTATATCTATATTAGATCTATTTTTTTAATGTAAGTCTGGTACTTTGATTTTAAGTAAGATTTGTTTTTTAACTCCTACTATTTATTACTTTTCTTTTCATTGTTGCTGTGGGCATTTTGTCATGATAGGACGTACTCACAAACAAATCTCTTGGTGGACACATCCCCCACCCCCTCCAAAAAAAGTGTGTGTACCACCTAGTCAAATATCTAGTATTGATATTTAGAAATGTGGTAGGAACCCACTCACAGTTCGTTAAATGTGGGGAATTAAATGAAGCCAGACCAAGTATTGCCTTTAAGGACTGATCTGTTTATTAATTTTGCAATATGGCTCATCCAAACTAAAACCAATTATCAGTATGGATAGTGAGTTATAAACATTGAACAAAGACTTATATTTCTACTAAATATGCAGAATAACCAATAATATTTCTTAATCTAATTGTTTCTAATTTTCCACATACAGTATGGTCTTTGATATCAAACATTACCCCATTTACTAAACAAAGTAGATACAAAAACTTGCTAAAACTAGATAAAGCAAGGCCAGCACATTAATCCAATAATTACTATCTAACTTGCCACATATTTTGATTCAGCATAGCATACGTGACAAGCCCATCTGAATTAAATGGAGAGTCTTTCTAGCAAAATGGAGTTTGCATTGTTAGCACATCTGCTAAGAAAGAATGGAGCAGCAGATATGTATTATTACTGTATCGAACATGTAACTTTTGAGTTTGATATAGAATAATAATTGTGATTGATCATTTTAAAGTCAAAATATATCTTGGAATTGATGTTTGGATTAAAACCGATAATTACAGGAAAATAAAACAAATAAAATGTGTTGGAAAAAAATAGCACTATCCCTAAAATTGTGTGAGTGGTGAGTAGTTTAACCAGGTTATGGGAATTAGAAATCATTTTAGCTGATATCTGTGAGCACTCTATGCCTACGTCCAACTGTTCCACAATACTGGTACACTGACCTCAAGCTGCACAGATTCCGAGCAGTAGTATCTGCTTGCCACTTCTCTAAGAAGGTCGATGAGTCACAGCTACTCCCTCTTTAGATTATTTGCTATTATGAAATGTACTCCTGAGCTCGTCAAACTTAAAACTGGGATATCACAGTAGTGTTACTTTTGGCGGCAAATTTAAATTTCTTTTTAGTCAGTCTTTTTAGTAGTGTTTTAGTCATTTGAATTGTTTCTCCAGTAGATTTTAGTCAACATGACTAAAAATGGGTTTAGTTAAAAGCTCTGTCTCTTTTGCCCTTTCCCCAGCCCCTCTGTATCTATTTGTGTCCTCCCAGCCCCTCTGGGTATCTCTTCCCAGCCCTGGTTTATCTCTTTTGCCCCTTCCACAGCCCCTCTGTGCAGTGTTAATTTTGGCTGCAAATTTCAACTTAGTTTTAATCATAGTCTTTTGACTAAAAAGCCATTTTAGTTCTAGTGGTGTTTTAGTCATCTGAATTGTTTTAGTTTTAGTCTAGTTTTAGTTGACTTAATCTCAAAAATTATAGTTGACTAAAACTTGACTAAAATTGTTAGTCGACAAAATTAACACTATATCAAAGGTCCTCAAATATGTTCAATCTGTGACCATGGAAGAGATACTAACTCGGTATCCCGTCTTTCCTCGTGCAGCACCTACTGGTATATTTAACGCCATCCCGTTATTTCCATTGGCTCACACTTTTTTATGTTTCTTTGCATTGGTATCCTGAGATTTTCCTGTTCACACTCGCCCTGTTGACAAAGAAAAAAAATAATATATTTATTATTGTATTTGAGAAAAAAAAATATTGTACGCTATTCAGATGCCCCCAACAATCTCATACAATTTAATGGCAATTATGCCTTTTTCAAACAGAGTTGTTTGTTTGGTATGGGGAAGGGGGAATGGCTAGCAGTTCTAGGCCCCTGTGTCCCCATCCTGATTTTTATAATTTGCTTTACACATTGTCTTAAAGGAAACTCAGGTGAAAATTTGGAAAATACATTCAAACCATAGAATAGCTGCTAGCATATTCAAAGAGAAAATAAAATTACTGTAGAATTCTCTTTCTGGCATTGAGTTGAAGTGGTAGTAATATCAACGTAGGTGTTAAAAAAAAAAGACAGAGAAATAAAGAGAGTGAATAAGCAATGTGTCCAATAAAGCAATCTTCAGGATTTATTCACAAAAGTGCAGAGTACATTGAAAAATAGAGGAGCACAGCAGCAGTAATGTAACTTTGCAATGCGTTTCCCTCTGTTATTTGATGCACTCTTCATGTTTGTTAATAAATTCTGAAGATTACTTTATTGGATAAATTGCTTGCTGCTCACATTCTTTTTTTAATCTGTTGATTATTATTTTATACTGACTTGGAGTGAATAAGTGCAGATTTTCATGCAAGCGAGTACCGGTGTGAAGGAAACACTTCATTAGGGTGTCTGTAACTAAGCGGTTGTATGGAATCCCTGATGCAATCATTGATTATACCACCCAAGCGCTACCATCTGAGCAGGATCTACTGCTCTACCACATGTGAGTAGAATATTCTTACTTTTACAACCATCATTAAATTGATTACACTATTGTTTGCCATTTTTATCTTTTATATATCAAACCACACATTGAGGGACCAGCCCCCAGATCTACATATCAATCAGGGGGGGTTGTACTGCTAAACTCAGAGCTGATATTATAGCTCTCTCAAATGTGAGTGAAATACCATATACATTATTGTTGTATGTCCTGCACTTAGTTCCATATGCTCCGCACCATCACTGGTTATTTTCTGCTTTCATATACTCCCACCATTTGAAGTCTGGACGGTTACCAGTTGAGAACAGACTCTAGCAATTGTGGACTAATTGGACTTTATATTGGCGCAACTTATATTTTGTATACATCATGGCACTACTTACTGGTAGTGCTATCAACCAGAAATTGCACCACCCATGTAATAGTGCCCATTAACAAGATGTACTATTACCCTGATACCGCTTTGGTTACACCAGGAAATTGTCCCCACTTGCACTATGCTCAGGGCGTAAGGACTGTGGGCACTATGCTCATATGTAGATGTATTTACATTCTAGTGGAAACTGCTTTTCCATATATGCCTGTTTGAGTATGCATTTGCATATTTTTTTGACACCTTCTATTCATGACAAAATTGTTGTTTCTTCTATGGCAATATTTACCTTTAAGGAAATAATGGAAGATGAGTTATAATGCATAGTCTTTAACATATTTTTAAACCTGTTATTTTGCAGATAATGGACAAATAACTGATACATTAAAACTGTGTAAATTGCTTTTTAGATATCTCTGAGCAGCAAGCACGCACAAAATTAATGTTTTGTTCAAATTGTAGGGCATACCTTATTATTTCAATTTTGCATTTTTTCAGCAGGTTTTTTTTGGGGGGGGGGGCTCTGTCATTTTCCTTTCTCTATGTGTTAAACACTTCCACACACTTGCACTTAATCTCAGCCTTTATAATCTTCTCTTGTTGTCAGATTCAGATTTTCCTTGTAAGAAGTCAAAATATTTATTTTTCCTCTTTTCTATATTTTCTGTATGTTTTTTTTTTCATGTTTTTAGCAAACACTGGTTATCATATTTAGTGTATGCAACAAAATGTGTTGGCATTTAAGAATTAATTACCTTTATAATGAATCTATATATTAAAACTTTTATTTGTGATTTTTCTTAATGCTCTTTTTTAATGTTTTATTTTGTAATGTAGTTGCTTATTCTGCTTAATAAAAGATTGCTTATACATATATCTTCGGACATTAACGCACCAGGCATAATCTATTGGGAAGAATTTCTCTCCAAAAGATTATGTGGGGCAGGAAAGGTGAACCCATTACAGCAGATGCATGTTTTTTCATGTGTTGTTTTTCAATTACAATTCTAATGATTCTGCAGATATATCCTACAAAGTTACTGTGTAGATTGAATTCTGGATGTGGGATTTGTGCAGCGCCATCTATTGGTGGAATTCTGCCTTACAGTTTGGATATTTTTTCAGTGCATTGAGAGTAATTTGTATATATGGCGTATCACTACATTGCAGCCTGGCATCTCTTTTTTTTTTATTGTCTGTGTTCAGCTGGTTCCACATTTTACTGACAGGGTTATTTACTCAAGTGAGAATTTTCAGAAATACAAAAAGGGTTATTTACTAAAGAGAGAGAATTTAAAATGTATGGGCAAAGAAGCCAAACTTGAAGCATAACTGACTTAGAGATTTTTTTAGTTTAGTGATTTTTGCCTTAAATTTGAAATTCAATTTGAATTCATGTTGAATTCTCACTTTAGTAAATAATCCTGATAGATACCTTTCAAGCTCTGGCTCTCCCAAGCTACCCTGCAGCTCCCCTACCTTCTCCGTCCGCCCTTCCCCCTGTGCATCATGGCTGGTATGGAAATCTAGAGATCTCTTTGCATGGCACTGAGATACATGCTCAGCAGGCTACCCTCTGGCTGAGAGCATTGCTCCTTCTCGGACAGAGACTAGAAGGAGCACTCCGAGGGGTCTGCTCTCAGTCAGAGGGCAACTTCCACAGGCAGCCCATTTTACCACCAGGGAAAACAATGGACTACCAGGGAAAAAGGATCAGAACCACTATCACTTGTACGGGGCCTCACCTAAAAATAAATAAATAAAATAAATAAATAGATAAAAACTAGCAGTCCTGTGTTGGGAGTCTGAGCCAGGTTATACAGCCTCCCCACATAAAATCTACACTCCAAAAAGTCACCCTGTCACATTACCCCCTCACGCACACAGCCATACAGTCACACTGTAACATCACCCCGCACACACAGTCACCATGTCACATCACCATCTCCTATGTACACATACAGTCACCATGTCACATAGCCACTCTTCCCACAAATACATACAGTCACCATGTCCCATCACCCTCTCCCCTACACAGACACAAATATGGATTGCATTGCGATTATCTATAAATGGAGATGCTTAATACTGCCCTAGAAATAGTACGGCTGACTCAAAGTGTATATTGCACAATTTTCACTAAAGTAAAAAAACAAAACCGAAGAGTGACAAATAATAATTAATTAGAACTGGTTAATTCAATCGAACATGCATGGTGTCCATGATAGGACACCACAAAAAAAGATGCTGCCTTCCAGAAAACAAAAACAATGCTGAGCACCTGCACTTTGCCAAAGACCACATTGACACTCTACAAAGTTACTTGGAAAATGTTTTGAGTACTGATAAAACTAAGGTTGAGTTATTTGGGAAGAACACGCAGCACTATGGTGTAAAAAGGGCACTGCATACCAACAAGAAATCATCATCCCAATGGTTAACTACAGTGTAGGACACATCGTGAATTGGAGCTGCTAGGGACTGAAGTGGGTGTTTTGCTGCTGTAAAGTGTGTGTTTGTGCCTGTTTATAGGGCCTGTAGATGTATGCAGGAGCTGTACTCTGTTTGTGTATATCTAGGGGCATTGTGACACATAGTGTGTGTGCATATAGGGGTTGTAGTGCACACATGTGTATAGGTGTGATATTGAGTGTATATGGTGTTTAGTGTGCAGTGTGCATTTAGGAGGGTGTAGTATGTGTTTAGGGTACAGTATATGTATAGAGGTACAGTGTATGTATTTATAGTGGATATAGAGGAGTGTGTGCATGTGAGTGCAGAGAGTGTAATGTGTGTATATATAAGGGGTATGGATTGCGTGTAGTGTGTTTGCGTGTGTGTGTGTGTAGGGGGTGTAATGTGTGTGTATATAGAGGGTAGGATAGGGGCTTTAAAAACATTTCATTATTAAAAAAAGAAAATTACTCCCCTCTCCCTCTTACCTTGCAACGGGAGAGTGGACATGCAGATACCTGGTGTGGTGATCCAGCTGAATAAGTTATTTGTGCTGTTCCCTGCAGGGTACAGGCCATGTTTCACTCTGGTGGTTCAGAGCGTTGCTGCAGGTTACCATGCCAACACTCTGACAATATTGGAGCTCTTGAAAAGATGGAGGCTGCCCTGCATGCTGCTCAGTTCACTTCCCCCAATCGAATCTTCCTTCTGACCCTTGCATCGGCTGTTTAGAGAGATCCTTTAAATCTCCCTGTCAGCCTTGGTCCATGGCCATCGCAGCCCACTAGGTTTGCTGAATGGCCAGTCATGTACTGCTCAAGAGAGCTGTTCAAACCAGACATCCTAAGAAGATGGCTGAGCTGTGAAGAAGAGTTGTCCAAAATTCCTCCTGAATGTTGTGCAGGTATAATCAGCAGCTACCAGAAATGGTTGGTTGAGGTTATTGCTGCGAAAGGAGGATCAACTATCTATTAAATGCAAGTGTTCAAGTAGAAACGCTTCGCATACAGATTCATACTACCATGACCACTTATAAAAGCAGAAGTGGTTATGGTGGTTGGAATAATCTTTTAACTTAACCTTCTTGCATCCTCATAAGATTTTTTTTATATATATATATTTGTAATGAATTATCTATTAGACGTGCAAAAATTCCTTTTGAGCATTTCGTACAAATAAAATTCATTGCAATTGTCAAGCATATAGTTTCTGAAAGTTCGGTTTGTATCAGAATCATTCTTTTATAAAGGCTTTTAATTCAGCCCATGAGTATAATGTCTTCCACTAACTTGGGTAAATGGTTAAATGGCTGAGTATTTACCTTAGTCCTGGCAAGTCAGTTTCTTAATCTTTGGCTGTACTTTAAAGGCGCCTATGTTTCTCAAGCTGTTTTATGAATGGGGAGGATCAGCTGGGTCTAAACCAATCATCAGAGTCCCTGATCAATGGCAGTCGGTGGCTTCCTCTAGCTTATTTTCTGAAAGTGGGTATGGAGTGCCATTCGTGAATTATTTAACCCTTAAAAATAAGGAAGTACCAAGGAATTCCTGGAATCATAACAACTTTATTTTTATGAATTCAGTAATGTAATAAAACATTTGTGGCTACATACTTATTATCAAAGTACAATCAGAACTGAAAATCTAATATTTTCTCTTCGTATGTCCTTATCATAAAAGCACACATCATTTGCATGATCTTCTTAAATGGTAACCTCTACAGTATTATAGCGTAGAATTAAATGTCTGAACTCACCTTGTTGTTAGTAATCCTTAATCCACGGCTTAGCCTATTTCTTTTTGATAATACATCAGTGTTCCTGATCCTGAGTTATGTTAACTGAAGATTCTCTACATGAAAATAGTCTCTCATTTTCCAATTTTAAGAACGTTTCCAGTTGTTGAACATAAAATAAATGAAACCGTATGCATCACCCAGTCATTAGACTACTGATCCTTTACAATCGTAATCATATGTTCACACCAGCAAAATCCTGAGAGCCTTAAACTATATTTTTAAGGGAATCAATCCAGACTGGAAGAAAAGAGACAAAGTTTAATTTTCTGTGCAAGAAGAACATGATTTAGTTCAACAGGTGATGAACGGGTTAATGATGCGTGAGATGAATGATGTCAATGAGAGGTAACACTAGTTTAATGCTTTGTAGTACTTTTTTTTTTTGCAAACATTGCAGAAATAGATCATGTCTATCATATCAGACTACAGGATTAAAAGGGCACTATTAAAAGGAATTGAGCCCCAATTTTCGTAATGTGTTCTATAAAAATGCATTAAAATATTATGCATTGGAAAAAAAAAAAAGAGAGAGAGAGAACAGACTCCGTTCATGTCTGGAAGAGATTCTACCAGTCGAGAGCATCTTAAGTTCTATGGGATCTTATTTTATCCCATAAACTCAGGGGTTTGTGGTATATTAATCCCATAGGATCCACATAGTTAATTAACCCATTAATCTGGTAGCAAGGAGACCGATTTCACACAACAAAGGAAAAATAAAAAAAAAGTATAGTGGACTTTAGTGGCTAAGGTGTTTTGAGTATTCCGTTGAGGACAGTATATAACTCTCTCTCTCTCATCTTAAAATGATACAATTAACTGCTTGCCAGGATTAGATTTTCACTGTTGAGTGGAAGTTTTGAGCCATATATATTTAGACAAAGGTCTCTGCTGAGGATCGAAATATTCATATCTGTTTTGGATACTCGAATAAAAGTTGTTGTTTTTTGTTTTGTTTTTTAAGAAGATCATTGAGTGCCCTTCTTCTGTGTATGTTTGTTTGGCTGGAGATTGCACAGGACAAGTACTTGGTGAAGTCTACAGTGCTCTGTGGAAGTATAAATTATAAGAACAAAAAGTAACAGCAGATACACAAAAAGTGCTCCAATGCACTAAGGGTTTTGTGGATAACTTAAAAGGGGATAACCCTAACTTGAAACCACATAAACGGAAGGGAGGTGTAATCCCACAAGGGGATCAGACCTCAGTAAGTTACTACCATATTTCAATCTTATTCAGGGTAAGGACAATTAAAAAATTAGGATCTAATATACCTGGGAAGGTATATTATATATCATTGTATACTTTGTAAACACAATTGAGGTGTAATCCCACAAGGGGATCAGACCTCAGTAAATTACTACCATATTTAAATCTTATTCAGGGTAAGGACAATTAAAAAAATAGGATGTAATCTGCCTGGGAAGGTATATTATACAGGGAGTGCAGAATTATTAGGCAAGTTGTATTTTTGAGGATTAATTTTATTATTGAACAACAACCATGTTCTCAATGAACCCAAAAAACTCATTAATATCAAAGCTGAATATTTTTGGAAGTAGTTTTTAGTTTGTTTTTAGTTTTAGCTATTTTGGGGGGATATCTGTGTGTGCAGGTGACTATTATTGTGCATAATTATTAGGCAACTTAACAAAAAACAAATATATACCCATTTCAATTATTTATTTTTACCAGTGAAACCAATATAACATCTCAACATTCACAAATATACATTTCTGACATTCAAAAACAAAACAAAAACAAATCAGTGACCAATATAGCCACCTTTCTTTGCAAGGACACTCAAAAGCCTGCCATCCATGGTTGATCAGTGTTTTGATCTGTTCACCATCAACATTGCGTGCAGCAGCAACCACAGCCTCCCAGACACTGTTCAGAGAGGTGTACTGTTTTCCCTCCTTGTAAATCTCACATTTGATGATGGACCACAGGTTCTCAATGGGGTTAAGATCAGGTGAACGCGGAGGCCATGTCATTAGATTTTCTTCTTTTATACCCTTTCTTGCCAGCCACGCTGTGGAGTACTTGGACGCGTGTGATGGAGCATTGTCCTGCATGAAAATCATGTTTTTCTTGAAGGATGCAGACTTCTTCCTGTACCACTGCTTGAAGAAGGTGTCTTCCAGAAACTGGGAGTTGAGCTTGACTCCATCCTCAACCCGAAAAGGCCCCACAAGCTCATCTTTGATGATACCAGCCCAAACCAGTACTCCACCTCCACCTTGCTGGCGTCTGAGTCGGACTGGAGCTCTCTGCCCTTTACCAATCCATCCATCTGGCCCATCAAGACTCACTCTCATTTCATCAGTCCATAAAACCTTAGAAAAATCAGTCTTGAGATATTTCTTGGCCCAGTCTTGACGTTTCAGCTTGTGTGTCTTGTTCAGTGGTGGTCGTCTTTCAGCCTTTCTTACCTTGGCCATGTCTCTGAGTATTGCACACCTTGTGCTTTTGGGCACTCCAGTGATGTTGCAGCTCTGAAATATGGCCAAACTGGTGGCAAGTGGCATCTTGGCAGCTGCACGCTTGACTTTTCTCAGTTCATGGGCAGTTATTTTGCGCCTTGGTTTCTCCACACGCTTCTTGCGACCCTGTTGACTATTGTGAATGAAACGCTTGATTGTTCGATGATCACGCTTCAGAAGCTTTGCAATTTTAAGAGTGCTGCATCCCTCTGCAAGATATCTCACTATTTTTGACTTTTCTGAGCCTGTCAAGTCCTTCTTTTGACCCATTTTGCCAAAGGAAAGGAAGTTGCCTAATAATTATGCACACCTGATATAGGGTGTTGATGTCATTAGACCACACCCCTTCTCATTACAGAGATGCACATCACCTAATATGCTTAATTGGTAGTAGGCTTTCGAGCCTATACAGCTTGGAGTAAGACAACATGCATAAAGAGGATGATGTGGTCAAAATACTCATTTGCCTAATAATTCTGCACACAGTGTATATCATTGTATACTTTGTAAACGGAATTGAGGTGTAATCCAACAAGGGGATCAGACGTCAGTTAGTTACCACTTTATTTAAATCAGGGTATGGACAATCAAAAAATTACACCACTAGGAGGTCTAGCTCAAATAAAGATAGTTGAGGTATACTCTGTCTACTCCTTTATACTTCTTTAACTGAGTATACATCTGCTATTGTTATTGGAGATAGACCTCCTAGTGATGTAATTTTTTAATTGTCCGTACCCTGATTTAAATATGGTGGTAACTAACTGATGTCTGATGCCCTTGTGGGATTACACCTCAATTGTGTTTACAAAGTATAAAATATATAATATATGCACAATATATAATACACCTTCCCAGGGGACAAATTCCAAAACAATACCTCTGTTTTCCAAGCTACTTTTTGGAAATTAATATACTGCTTTATTGTCGGGGTTAAACATCTGTCTTCAGAAATAATTATCAGCCATATTTGAAATAGCATGCTACATAATGGGCATTCTTTCCTTGAGGTTCTCCTTTTTGTTAATGCAGTGCTGCATATTGTTATACCCAGATATAAAAGCTCTACATTTTCATTGAGGTTACAAGCATAATTTCCAAAAACTATGTATCATCCCAACTGAACCATAAAAAAACATAATGCTGCCATTATGCTGCCATTACTTGAGCAAAAACACTAATTTATACTGTGTTTCAGCTGATTCCCCAGAAGCATAGCAATTCTAACTGGGGTTGTTTTGTTTTTCAGCTGACTCTAACACTCAGGAAACAAGGAACATGAAAAAGAATGCAGTGCTCGTGGATGGAGTTGTGTTAAATGGACCAATAACTGACAGCCATGCTGGAGAAAAGTTTGTTGATGAGGTGTATAGGATGCTAATGAATGAGGTCATACAAAAAGCCACAGATGTTTCTGAGAAGGTAATACGTTATTTTCATTTCTGTTTGTTTTCATTGTATAGTAAATTAACCCCTTAAGGACCAAACTTCTGGAATAAAAGGGAATCATGACATGTCACACATGGCATGTGTCCTTAAGGGGTTAAGCAAAATAACTGGTGTTCAAATTTTTAGAAAACTAATCACGCTAAATCGGAGCATTGACATTTGCTTTTGCAATATTGTAAAGACCAGAAGGAGCAAGGGTAATATTCACAAACATTACCAGAACCTGTAAAGCAAGTTGAATGTTACTAGTTGTTTAAACAGTAAGAAAATTCAGCTCAAGCGGTAATTTTTTTCGGGAAGCCAACATTTCGGCTGTGTGGTGCTTTGGCTTAGCCAAATTTCAGTACTGAAAACCCAGTTCGGTAAAATGAATCAGACAAACCAAAATGGGCCAATTGGTGCACAGCAAAATATATAGATAGTTTCATATTTTGTACATATTTTGCAGTACACTGATAAGTTTTTTTCGGTCACTTGGTTCACAGATAAATTGAGAAAAAGTAATTATTTTTATGTTTTATATATATATATATATATATTTTAACAGATAACACTAACTTGATCAAAAGAAAAAAAAATGAAACTTACTAGTACTTATGCGTTGTTGAGTTGTAAAATGAGAAGGGGTCACCCTACTAACTAGGGGTATCCAACAAGTGACCCACTATTTTAATACTTATTTGCAAGGTCTGTAGACGCAGATGTCTAATCATGATTATGTATACATTTTCATCTTAATGTGGCCATGGTCCACTAGCATCTATTAATTGTGGGATATTGCTACCCCAACTAGGGGGTAAAAGCAGTCTTATATAACACTTTATCTTTCCACTTTCTCCCAAAAGCAATTTCATGGTGTAGATTTTTTCTCTTCCCTGGTGAACTATTAGAAAAAAAAACAAAGAACCGCAGCTAGCCCAGCAGAACGAAATAGAAAATAATGTTCTTAGTGGTGCTCACTTTTCAGAGTCCCTCGAACATTCAGTGTAATATGAATATTCAGAGCTTGTAAGATCCGCACTCCTGAGAGATCCAAATCAAATTACAAGAATCCTCCTTAAAAAAGTTAATAGGCTTGATTGCAATAAGTATATTTCATAGAAAAAAACAGATTACGGTACATATCTAAATCAATAAGATATCTGTAGAAAATATCTCAAAATCATATACATCAAAACAGGGCAGAACAGAAAAAAATAGTAGCCACTGTACACGTTTCTCATCTTCTAAGAGACTCTACCTCAGCAGTTATCTAGCATGATGAACTTTATAGAAATCTGCAAATGTTACCACTTTCTACATCAATGTTCTCCTGTTAAATGAACTTTTTACTCTGAGGCTATTTTATCAAAGTCAATTCAGAAAGGTTAAAGACTACTGATAAAGAACTGTCAAAGGTTTTAATATATGTAATGTCAGCCTTTATGCTTGTTCCTTTGCTACTCTCTGGCGGTTCCTGTTTCACTGTGCAATGCCACTATGTATTCACCAGCATGGAGGGACCATCCTCAGGGTATACTCTGCAGCAGGGTGCCCATTGTGAAGCTGCATTGGTGACTATTCACTATTACTTTTGTTCTGAACCTGCTCTTGTGTGCACCCTGTGTTTCTAAGGAGCTCCAGTGAAGTGGGTTACCCATTATATGCTTGGTGTGGGAAGTCACTTCTATCTGTCTCCAGTCTGATAGCAGCTCTGGCCAATGTCAATTACCAAAGAGGAATAAGTTGGGTGTCAAGGCAGAGGTCTCCAAGATTCTCCATTGGGCAGAGGACAATAATGACTATTTGTCCATGATTCACAGTTTGTGAGTGGACAACAGGGAGGCCTATTTTCTCAGTTGAAAGACACTTCAGCTGGGAAAATGTTCACCTTTCTGGGCACAAGTGTTAACCAGATGAATATAATGGGTTTTCATTTCAAAATGAATATTACAAGTATTGCACCCAGTGCCAAGGCTGTCTTTACATACTGGTGGGTCGGTGGGAAAACAAGCTTCTCTTTTTTCCTTGGTCTTGATGTTCCTGAGGATCACAGTCATAATCCATCATTAGTAGGCAGTAGTGATACACATAGCCCTTTCAAAGGTGATGTGAACATTGGACACTTCCTCTACAGCCTGACTTTCTGGTTTCTGATTTTGCATCTAGATAAGGTGGTCTTCATTCTCTTCTATACCCTTTTGTCTAAGAGTTCTTCCACTTCCTCCATAAAACAGGAGTTAGTAATATATTTTCTTTTTGTTTCATTGTCAAAGAGGCTTCTCCACAACCTGTATGTGGCGAGGGTCCTCAGAAATTATGTATAATCTCCTAACTTATACAAATAGGGTGATTATCAGTTCATGCATTTTTCTGAACCGAGGAAGGGTCAAAAAGCTTTGGCTGTTTCATTGGCCTTCTGGCTTAAGACACTGATTCAGCATGCTTATTAATTGGTGAATAAACTAGTTTATGAAAGGATTCCTGCCAATGCAGTTAGTAATGGCTACCTCATTTTTCTTAAGGCTTCAGTGGAGCAGTTTTTCAAAGTGACCACCTACCCGCTTATTCACTTAGGATGCTGATTCCTGAGGCTTTTGTTCCTTTTCTGTTTCTTTGTGCATCTGTGTTTTGCTAGTCACCTCCTCCTCTGTTTGGCATAAAATCTAACTGAGTAATTATCCTTGTGAGACAGGGAGGTGTTTTCCTGAAGGGTTCTACCTCTGCAGTTGGTTAAAGCAATATCTAACAAATAAGGAATTTTCTTGGAGCATGACCATACACATGAAAATGACATTTGCGTTGTGGCAGGCTTATGCAATGTATGTTTATATACTGTAATTAAAATCACATTATTTTTGCGTAGGTTTGCATAGTTTGGGTGTTTTGTTTTTTAACTATTAAATTCTGTGAGCTTTGAAATTGTCGTTTAGTGAATGAATGAGTGCGCTGGATCTTGTAAGTTGTATGAATTAGCCCTTGGTTTGTTGTATGTTGTATGAATTGGCCTCTTGGTTTCATATATATATATATATATATATATATATATATATATATATATATATAATTTCCAATAGTACCCAGCACACACACTCAAAAAATCAAAAAATGCCGGGTGCATTACAGCCATAGCCAAAAAATACTATAAATTATAATAAATGAAGGCTTGCACTCACGGTCTGTTGTTAGATTAAAACAATTCTTCTTTATTCCAATTTGTTTAAAACATGATTGCTGTCATCAACGTTTCAGCCACTCCTGTGGCTTTCATCAGGATCAATTCAGCATACAAAACATATATATAATGATAATGTTCTGACATCTATGTGCTGCTTTTATTTTAGGTTTGTGAGTGGCAGGAGCCTGAACAACTTAAGAAGATACTGGACCTTAATTTAAAAGAAAATGGAGAATCCCATCAGAAACTGTTGCAGCTCTGTCGTAATGCCATCAAATACAGCGTCAAAACAAGTGAGACCTAATAGCAAGCAATATTCATTATTGCATTTAAAATGTATGTGTTCCCTGTTGTATAAAAAAATGTGTCAGGCAGTAACATGTTATAGTTAAAGTGTACATACCATGCAAACATGACACTGCATCACTTTATTTGTGATACGTTCTGATGTAGCCTAATTTTAACTAAATGTATAAATAAAAAAGTATTTTCTGATTTTACCCCTAAGTGGTTACTAAAAAATGTGAAATCTGCATATATGGTATTTTTGAATACCTTTAATACGTAAATCTGTATTCGCTCCACTGTAACACTATTTCAGGTATCTGCTAATCTTCAAGTAAAGCAGTATTATCTTACATTATCCGTCAATGTGTTTCCCTTCAATATCCAATTATACTATATTGGCCTAATACTTCTCTCTTTATTGAAAGTGATTTATTCTTCAATTCTATTTAATCTATTTCACTGTGGGATCAGTTTTAATGATTAACTAAAGCCATAACTTCTGATAGTCCCAAATCATGTCCTGTTACATCAGAGAACATCAATAGAAAGTGCAGTGTAAATGTAGGCCTCCCAAGTGTCCCAATTTCAGCGGGACATTCCAGGTTTCCAGGAACTGTCTGGTCATCCTCACTTTGTCCCCTGGTGTTCCGCTTATGGTGGACACTAGGAAATTCCCCCAAAACAATTTAGAGCAAGTGCATCATTAGAAGTTCATGCTTACATTTAGGGCACTTGCAACTTGCAGAGAGCACTGAAACAATGCCACTCTGCATGGTCTACCCTCAGTGGGCTGGCCTGCTAAATTGACAGGCAGACTGGGATGCATTCACGCCAAGTTAACCTACCAGTAATTCAAGTGGTCCTGCTCCCTTCACATAGGCAGAGACAGTTTCTGATTCACTGTGAATGTGTAAATGGCTAGATGACTGCCTGCAAACAATATCAGCTCATTGCTTGTTGAACTGATGGCTCTTTTGTTCCGACTACTCCAACCTGTCCGCAGTAATGCATATTACATCATTAACACACCACTTACACATGTCACCATCCATTCCACAATGCCTAGAGCACAATTTAACACATTGCTGTAGGAAATAAAGAACATTTATTTCCCTAGCCTTCCCTAGCACATACGTACATGGTTTTTTACCATGAAAATGTTAGAAATTCAAAGGCCAAATTTGCCAAACTTGTTGCAAAGCGAGAATGTTACTAGTTCAGCTATTTTGGCCTTAAATTTTAAATTAACTTTGGATTCCCGAAGGGTGAATGAGACACACAAAAGGGGCTTTCAGAAAGAGATACCCTGAGGGGCTGAAGTAGGTGAAAAAGATACACACAAAACGGCTGGGAGGAAGTAAAAGATACACAAAGAGGGGTTGTAAGAGATGCACAAGAGGGGTGTAAGACACACAATTGGGAACAATAGGAGATAAACACTAAAGCATGTAAGACAATCAAAAGAGGGGATAAGACATCTTATTAAAGGGACACTATAGTCACGGGAATCACTACAGTATAATGTAGTGTTTCTAGTGTCTATAGCCTGTCCCTGAATGCTGAGCACTGTAAACACTGCCTTTTCATATAAATGGCACTGTTTACATTGCTGCCTAGCAGCATCTAGTAGTAGTCATTCAGAAATCCACTAGACATGTTTCCTAGGCAAGTGCTGTGCAGTAAGCAGCACCTACGTTCAGCGACTCCACACTCTGAATTGAGGCGCTGAACGCTTCTCATAGAGATGCATTGATTCAATGCATCTCTATGAGGAGATGTTGATTGCGGCAGCATTTTGCCAGGTATACGAACCAGTCTTCCAATGCTTTCCTAAGTGAAGAGCACACTCATAGGACTTCAAAATAAATAACATAACTTTATTTTTTTTACAGCTGTGTAGAAAAATGCATTCAACATTTCAGTCCCATAACCAAACTTTTCTTAATATGGCAAGGTAGTTGAATTGAAACATTCATTATATGCAAATGCACGTCTCCTTAAAGTAAATCCACTCTTTTGTTTATTTTGAAGCCCTAAGACTACTTTCTTTCATTTTGGAGTGATGGTTTTCAATGATAGGCTATTTTTTTTTTTTTCATTTCTTTAGCTGTACACATTATTGGGCTGGTATAGAATTTCTTTCAAGGGCTGCTTTTTGTTCCCAGTCCGGCCCAGTTTAACACAACATAACCAGATCATCATAATTCAGAGTTGGACATTTGCTGCTACACAGTTACACCACAAACTTCTAGGATAGAGAGATTACTAGGCGCGAGGGGTATCGTGCAATACAAATAATTTTGTGAGATCATTAGATTTGATTGATAGGCTTGGTAAGTGATCAATTAAAAAAAATGCAAATCTAGGGATTTGTAGAAAACACAAGGCGTTTCTTTAAATATTTTCATTTTATATTATTTTGATGTTTACTTTTATATATATATATATATATATATGTGTGTGTGTGTGTGTGTGTGTGTGTGTGTGTGTGTGTGTAATTAGGCTATTTAAGTGGCTAATATTAAAAAAAATAAAAAAAATTGAATTGCCATTATGTTTATTCATAAATATGAATAAATCTTAAGTAACTGCTTCTTTTAATCATGAAATTTAAAGCATAAAACAAGGTGACATTTTATGATGTGGAAATTACTTGCGGTACCAGAAGTTCTGGCATAAATTTTATTGTGTTTAATTCCTGATAAATATCAGAAAGGTAAAGTGACACTAAATTATCTTGAAGCATAGAAACTGTGCAGCAAATGCTAGCAGGGCATGGTTGCTATAGAAATGTTCTTCTAAAATGAAATACTGTAATAGAAGGTTGCTATGATTAAAACTTCACGGTTCCTCTGAACATTACTACTCTTGCTAAATGTAGCCTCTTATATTCAAGATAATGTGCATCTCTGCCTTGTACTTTAGTTATATTATAATAGTTGAGTCCTACTAATTATCAGAACATTAAATAGATTAGGTTGTAGAGAGCTGATTTTTTTTTTTAAGTGCACCACAAAAATACATATTTTAAACTATAGATTAAATGTTAAAAGGTAGCTAAAACCACTGAAAAAGTTCTCAGTCTAGCATTCTGAGTCATTGAGTGAGATCTAGCAGAGTGTTATAAAAAGTGGCTTTTATTTTTGGTCTCCAGTCTGTTTTTTTATTTATAAAATTGTCCTAAATCAGGTCTAAAAAGTGTTGGCTTTTATCTTCCCAAACTCTGTTATAGTTCCCAGAATTTTTTTTAGAAAAGACAGACTGAGAGTGGCAGAGAAAAGATAAGTGAAACAGAACACTTTTCTGTTGAAAATAAATTATGCAAAGATTGATAAACCCTTGCATTAGCAAGAAAGTGTTAGAAAATTACGGTTGACCTGACAGATTTAATAAATTATGACAAAAAAATATATATTAAAAAAAATGCAAACATTTGGTGTGGATCATAACACCTTTAACACTCGGGCGACAGATTCAGGAAGGCAGTCAATTACTTTCCTTCCTGTTGTGACAATTGTGACTACCAATTGCACAGCAAAGAAATACAACATTTTACATGCCAGATCATGTTCATCAATTGTACGGTTTTGTAGATTTGCATATTTTAGGTCACAAAGCTAATTTGGTACAATTCTCCAACTTAATTATTCTTCCAGCTCTTTACTTTTGGCCTAAAGCTTATAATTCCATTGTCAATTCTCCACAATTGCCAGGTTAATGATTTCCCCCCAACAGCCATTCATTTTGGACATAGTGTTACAATGGCATATCCACTAATTTTTATTAGATGTTCATATTCCACACAGATTTCTTGTAAATGTTCAAGATCTTCTGTTACTACTTAATACAATTAGTGGTAATATTGTACTGAAATCAGGGCTCCATGCAGATTATTTAAAATAATAATTATTATACAGCAGCACTGTAGTTCTCTCGTGGATACACAAACTTTATTATTTTTAAATCAAAATTTAAAAAAATGCTCTCTCATTTGTCAATGATTTATTGGCATACAGAACTCTAATTTCCCCCACAATTATTAAACCATATATGCTTTAAGTGTTGTGATAATTCATGTCAATGAAGAAACCATCATTTGGAAACTACACAGGATTATTCACTAAAGTTACATTTGGCAGAAATCACAATTGCGTTGCAAAATTAAGGCTAAAATAGGTGGATTAAAATAACCTGAAAGAATTCTGTTTACATTTGGACTATTTTAGCCTTACGTTTGAAATCTGCTTTGAATTCACTTTGAATCCCCAGCAATACTCACTTTACATGGTTAGTCACTGAATACTGGCTCTTGTCTGGATACGACCAAAATGGCAATTTCATATTTACTAAGCCCAATTCTATTTGGTTGGGTCAATACAACCAAATGTTTATCAATATGATGGATGCATTGAGGGGATGGATTAAAATTAGAGGGTTTATGAGAACAGTTTTATATCTACTGGTCATATTTTAGAGCCCCCACCCACCAATCATTGGTGAGGACTGCGAGAGGGTAGAGTGGGATGTCCCCCTGGTTATTATATTAAATGCCCCCATTTTTTATGATATAGTCCCAACCTGCTACCCACGGGTGGGGCAGTGGGCCAACAGTGACCTGTGCAACCACTATTATTTACTTTCTTTCCCACTCAATGCCCATGGGTGGGGGTTACGGGGTGAACCAGTAACAGGCCCCTCAAGGGCAACATGTTTCCAGGTCCCATGGATTTTATTCAACCATTGACTTTTAATCCAGGTGTCATTCGGAACAAATTTAGGCCGAGTCGGAGCCTGCTCTACATTGTTACATACAATAATATTAATCTTCTTTTATTGCTCTTGCCTGTCAATTAGTGATGTGACGTGGGCTTTCTTTCCCTGCTAAATAAAACTACAACTTGATCTATTTTTATGACTTTTACTTTTGCAGAAGCTTTAATTTAAATTTATAGCAAGCTGCATTTAAGAGTTGAGCCACCAGAGACCCACGCCTTGCATGAAATAAGATTGTGGATGTCTTATATAACACAAACCTGTCACAATAACATTTTTGTCAGTGGAACAGTCGAAGTGAACTATTTTTAGGTAAATATGTCAGAATTCTAGAACATTTGACTTTTATGTGAGGTATTGTGCCTCTAGCACTTTTAAACCAATAGCATACAGAATGAGAATAATTTAATATATATGACATAATCCAGCAACATTATAATATTTAGCCAAGATGAACTTAATGTAAATCCAAATAATTTAGTACTATATACAATATCCAACAAAGGAAAGTAAATATATTAGGCATGATTATACAGTTGTGTGTGTGTATATTAACGTTACTGAATATGACATTGTCACAGTGTTTTCTACTTTTGTAATTATTATTATTATTTTAGTATTATGATTTACTGTCATTATGTGGAACATTTTTTTTAAAATGAGGCAAAATGCTCACCCCGACAGTATTTGTATTTGTGCATATTGTTCTAGTTTTTTGTATTTTATATACTGAAGGTTCAAAACATTATTCCGTCCTTATTACATGTACCACATTACAATCATCTATTAACAATAAGACTTCAACTCCCACCACTTTTGGATGGCAGCAGTGGCTTTAGTATTCTTCATTTCATATATATATATAAATATATATACCGTATTTATTCGAGTATAACGCGCACACGTGTATAACGCGCACTCCTAATTTTCGATTAAAAATCGGTATAAAATGTTGTACCGATTTTTTATTGAAAATTAGGGGTGCTCGTTATACTCGAATAAATATTAGCCCAGCAGAAGAGGGAGGGAGTGGGTGGTCCGATGGCAGTGTGTGGCTTGAAACCACCCTCTGATGTTACAGCACCCATGAAAATGCCTGAATTCTTACACAGCACACACTGACTCACTTCAAGTAACTTTCTCATCCAACAAATTCGCTTATTGTGGAGTTCTGAGCACTCTCCTGCAGAATGTCAAGTAACCTGTTATAATTCATAGGTGGATCTACAGCAAATACAAAGCCATGGGGCTTATTAACTAACCAGTGACTTTTTTTAAGTGAATCAAACTAACTAGCGGTCCTGGGGGGGCGGGCGGGCAGCAAGCGTTTACTCACCTCCCAGCTGCTCCTCCAGCTCCCCAGTGTAAATCTCGCGAGACCCGCGGCCGTCAGAGCCCCCCCAGGACCGCCGGGCTTGTAATGAGCCCGGCGGTCCTGGGAGGTATTATCGGAGCACCCACTCCCTCCATCTTCTGCTATTTATTCGAGTATAACGCGCACCCCTAATTTTCTATTAAAAATCGGTACAAAATTTTGCGCGTTATACTCGAATAAATACGGTAAACAAAACAAAACAATATAGGTGCACCATCCCAAATCCCTATGAACATTCATATAACAGAGGCTTTTTTAGTACCACTGCAGCGATCAATGTGTAAGTGTAAGCTCACCTACCAACGTCAAGGTAAACTGCTTAGGTAAATCCTATGCTAATAATTCAGTTTGCTCCTTTCAGCTAAAACAAACACAGTTACTAGAGGTAACTATATATATATTATGTATGAAGGTTTATATGGTAGCTCTGTACATAATTTTGGTATATTAAGTGGCTAGTCCCTTTCTCTTTAACAAACGTTGGGATAAGATTTCTTACCTTTCCCACATCTTTCCATATATATGCCTGCAGAATGTGCATATAATGTAGGTACAAATATACTATGTGTACTGTATTGGTTTGTAAACTGCTGTTATGTAAAACATTCTGCACAGTGCTGAGTATCCTCAGAGACGTCCCATAAAAAATGACATTTTGGCTGTTAGTATACAGATATTGGTCTTCACAGTTTACTATACCTTGTGGGAGGAAGGCAACATGTCACCATTTTCTGTCCTTTTGCAGAACCTCAAAGGGATAGATTACGGTCCTGGCAGTAAAATGCTTTTATTTGCACAGTAAAAAAAAAAAACAAAAAAAAAAACAGTACTGGAATTAAGAAGATAGTAATTTGGGATTTACTGGTTGAATATCCTGTGACATATATTTCCAGCGAAAAACTGAGGTTAACTCGTGAATGCACATTATTAGGATAAAAGGAGTCAAGTAGCCATTAAATCTCAAGTAATCCAACATGTGTTATGCTAGCATATGCAAAAAGATCTAATCTAAAAAATAGAGTGCAAGCTGGTTTTTACATTGATATATTGTGGCTATGGCTATCTATGCACACGGCACTTTACTAAGGTGATCAGTCTGCGTGCAAGGACTAAAGAAGACATATCTATCTATCTATCCATCTATCTCTCTCTCTATATATATATGTATGTATGAAACTTAGAAAGCACTTACTATATAGTATATGTAAAGTATAGCATACTGAATAGCCCGATCACATATTGTGTGTAGTGCCATCAAATTCTGTTTGCATGATAGTTGCACTTAGTTATGAAAGGGTTAATATTTGTTAGGGTTTCATATCTCATCTAGCAAGCTCAGAGGTGAGAGTATCAGATGCCTGAGAGCCCTGGAGTTGGTCATCACAGAGCTAATGAGATTCTCACCTCATTCCTTTTTACCACAGGAATGATATCATCCTAAATTAATTTAACAGATTGTGCTGGAAAATCCTAGAGCACTGGAGGGAAATCCATCAATGTACACTAGCAAGGCAGCATAGTGCTTAAATTAATGATCTCCTCTTTGTTTTTTTGTTTTGTTTTTTAATTTTTTTTACTACATTTATTTTCGGTTGCATTTAAAACAGAGCATAGGCTGTGTTGGGAAATTACTAGGCACTATTGAATAGATAAAATATCAGCATGTTTTTCTGAACTGGATTCCATTTCCCATGGGGCTGCCCATGTGGGCTGTATGTTACATTGCTAACATTTTACTAGAATATTTACAATTTACATACAATATACCGTATATACTCGAATATAAGCTGAGTTTTTCAGCACATTTTTTGTGCTGAAAAACCCCAACTCGGCTTATACTTGAGTCAATTGTCTGTATTATGGCAATTTACATTGCCATAATACAGACTGGGGGCTGTGGGGGCTGCAGAGCGTTTACTTACCTCTCCTGCAGCTCCTGTCAGCTCCCTCCTCCTCCGTGCCGGTCCGTTCAGTACCTCTGTCAGCTTCCAGTGTAAGTCTCGCGAGAGCCGCGGGGTCACAGAGCGGCCGCGAGACTTACACTGTGAGCTGACAGAGGTGCTGAACGGACCGGCGCGGAGGAGGAGGGAGCTGACAGGAGCTGCAGGAGAGGTAAGTGCTTCCTGCCAGTCCCCTCCACTGAACTGCCAATGCCACTGGACCACCAGGGAGTGAGAGCCCGCCTCCCTGCCATGTATTAAGCAGAGAGGGGGCACAAAAAAAAAATAATAATAATTAAATAAAATAATAATAAAAAATTATAATTAAAAAAAATAATAAATAATAATAATAAAAACAATTATTAAAATAATAATTAAAAAAATAATAATAAAATTGCCCACCCTCACCAAGGCTCTGCAACACACACACACACACACACACACACACACACACACACACAGCATTCATACTCACACACACTGCATTCATACACACACACACAGCACTCATATGCACACACACTGCACTCATATACACACACACTGCACTCATATACACACACACTGCACTCATACACACTGCACTCATATACACACACTGCACTCATACACACACACTGCACTCATACACACACACTGCACTCATACACACTGCATTCATACACACACACCACTCATATACACACACGCTGCACTCATACACACACGCTGCACTCATACACACACGCTGCACTCATACACACACGCTGCACTCATACACACATGCTGCACTCATACACACTGCATTCATACACGCTGCATTCATACACACGCTGCATTCATACACACACACTGCATTCATACACACACCGCATTCATACACACACACTGCATTCATTATATACACACACTGTAAATAAATATTCAATTAATATAATTTTTTTAGGATCTAATTTTATTTAGAAATTTACCAGTAGCTGCTGCATTTCCCACCCTAGTCTTATACTCGAGTCAATAAGTTTTCCCAGTTTTTTGGGGTAAAATTAGGGGCCTTGGCTTATATTCGGGTCGGCTTATACTCGAGTATATACGGTAATCATTGCATTTTTTATAATGTGAAGTGATCATGCGCTGATGCACAGAATTGGACTCATAAGTAGTAGGCATATATTTTCTTATTTTATATTTAAAGAATGTTCATTGTGTGAGTTTACTAAATGTGATGAACTAATTAATGATAAGACAGTATCATGTCATTTGTAAACTCAACACAACTTTCTGTTTAGTGAATAAACTCCAGATTTTATTGACAACATGTGCAGGGCCGGACTGGGATAAAAATTCGGCCCGGGCATTTTTTTTATCACAGCGGCCCACTAAGAAGGGGGCGGGGCAGAGAGAGTGTGTTTTGTCATCATTAACGACAAACACGCCCCCTCTCAAAGTGCAGGCCAGGGCAGACCATGCACAGAGCTCTGCTAAAGAGCTCTAGCATGAGAAAAAAACCCTTTAATAACATGCTTGCACTGTGTTTCCTTGCAACTTGTCTCTGGTGTCTCTATAAATGGATACCAGGAGACAAAAGGGCCAGGAAAGAAGGTCGGTTATAGTCGTGTTGTGTTTGTGGTGTAATGTAATGCATATGTGGCTAGGGGCTGTAGAGAATGTGTGTATAGGGGATGTAGCAAGTGTGTGTGTGTGTATAGGGGATGTAGCAAGTGTGTGTGTGTGTGTGTATAGGTGATGAAGTGTTTGTAGAGAGTGTGTGTTTAGGGGTGTAGTATGTGTTTGCTTACAAGGAATCTAGTGTGTGTATAGGGGATCCAGAGTGTGTATGTCAGGAATGTAGTGTGTGTGTGTGTGTGTGTGTGTATATATACATATTTATATATATATATATATATATATATATATATATACACACATATATACATATGTTTGGAAGTATTGTGTATGTGTGTGGTGCAGTGTGTTGGGGAGGTTCTGTGTGTATGTGAGGGGTGCAGCATGTGTGTATGATGGATGCTGTGTGTGAGGTGTGAGGGTGCTGTGTATGATGTGTTTTGTGATAATGCTGATTGTGATGTGTGTGTGAGTGCGATGTGAGTGAGAGTGCTGAGTGTGATAGTGCTGTGGATAATGTGTGTGAGTACTGAGGGTGATGTGTGTGAGAGTGCCGAGTGTGATAGTGCTGTGGATGATGTGTAAGAGTGCTGTGTGTGATGTGTTTTGTGATAGTGCTGAGTTTGATGTGTGTGAGAGAGTGCCGAGTGTGATAGTGCTGAGTGTGATGTGTGTGTGAGTGCTGAGTGTGATAGTGCTGTGGATGATGTATGTGAGTACTGAGGGTGATGTGTGTGAGGGTGCTGTGTGTGAGAGTGCCGAGTGTGATAGTGCTGTGGATGATGTGTGTGAGAGTGCTGAGGGTGATAGTGCTGTGGATGATGTGTGCGATAGTGCTGTGGATGATGTGTGCGATAGTGCTGCGGGTGATGTGTGTGAGAGTGCTGAGGGTGATAGTGCTGTGGATGATGTGCGTGAGAGTGCTGAGGGTGATAGTGCTGTGGATGGTGTGTGTGAGAGTGCTGAGGGTGATAGTGCTGTGGATGATGTGTGTGAGTGCTGAGGATGATGTGTGTGAGAGTGCTGAGGGTGATGTGTGTGAGAGTGCTGAGGGTGATAGTGCTGTGGATGATGTGTGTGAGTGCTGAGGGTGATGTGTGTGAGAGTGCTGAGGGTGATAGTGCTGTGGATGATGTGTGTGAGTGCTGAGGGTGATAGTGCTGTGGATGATGTGTGTGGGTGCTGAGGGTGATGTGTGTGAGAGTGTTGTGTGTAAATAAATAAATAATTCTAAGTAGGCATTATGTCCCCCCCCCTCCCTTCTTACCTTTAGAGTGGGAGGGGGGGACCGGCACGCTGGTGAGTGAGAGAGGGGGACCTGAACGGTGACATCATCCCTGGTGGTCCTCGTGGTGAGTGAACTCTAGCCTGCGGGCTAGAGTTCACTCTCGCGAGATCCGGTCGTTGCCATGGCAATGCGCCGGATCTCGCGAGAGGAACCCGGCGGAGCTGCAAGATAGAGCTCCGCCGGGTCCTCTCCCTCCCTTCCTCCCCAGCCGCAGGTCTATGAAAGTGGACCGGTGAGGGAGATCTCCCCACCGGCCCGTCGTGGCAAACAGCGGGGCCGGCGCTCGGATAGTGCCGGCCCTGCAAAGACCGGCAGGGGAGGTCCTGGGACCTCCCCTGCCGGCCTCGGCCCATGGCCACCGCGGCCCACCGGGCATTTGCCTGGTGTGCCCGATGGCCAGTCCGGGCCTGAACATGTGTGCAATGTATTGTGTCAATATTAGCATAAATTATTTATATCTTACTTCAAGTATTTCATCAATTAAAACTGGGATGACATAACGCTCCACTAGGTAGATCACTAGGTAGATCCCCAGATGTGTAAAAACTACAGCTTCCACGATGATTTCTTATTCTGAAAGCATTCTAAATGCAGGCAAAGCATCAAGGGAGTTGTAGTAATACAGGTGATACTCGAAAAATCAGAATATCGTGCAAAAGTTAATTTATTTCAGTAATGCAATGTAAAGGGGGAAACTAATATATGAGATGGACGCATTACATGCAAAGCAAGATAGTTCAAGCCGTGATTTGTCATAAGTGCAATGATTATGGCTTACAGCTCATGAAAACCCCAAATCCATAATCTCAGTAAATTCGAATATTGTGAAAAGGTGCAATATTCTATGCTCACAGTGTCCCACTCTAATCAGCAAAGTAAGCCATAACACCTGCAAAGGGTTTCTGAGCCTTTAAATGGTCTCTCATTCTGGTTCAGTAGGAATCACAATCATGGGGAAGACTGCTGACCTGACAGTTGTACAGAAAACCATCATTGACACCCTCCATAAGGAGGGAAAGCCTCAAAAGGCAATTGCGAAGGAAGATGGATGTACCCAAAGTGCTGTATCAAAGCACATTAATAGAAAGTTATGTGGAAAGGAAAAGTGTGGAAGAAAAAGGTGCACAAGCAGCAGGGATGACCGCAGCCTGGAGAGGATTGTCAGAAAAAGGCCATTCAAATGTGTTGGGGATTTTCACAAGGAGTGGACTGAGGCTGGAGTCAGTGCATCAAGAGCCACCACACACAGATGGACCCTGGACATGGGCTTCAGATATTGTATTCCTCTGGTCAAGCTGTTCCTGAACAACAAACAACATCAGAAGCGTCTTACCTGGGCTAAAGTAAAACAGACCTGGTCTGTTGCTCGGTGGTCCAAAGCCCTCTTTTCTGATGAGAGCAACTTTTGCATCTCATTTGGAACCAAGGACCCAGAGTCTGGAGGAAGAATGGAGAGGCAAACACTGCAAGAAGTCCAGTGTGAAGTTTTCACAGTCTGTGTTGATTTGGGGAGCCATGTCATCTGCTAGTGTGGTTCCACTGTGCTTCATTAAGTCCAGGGTCAACGCAGCCGTCTACCAGGAGATTTTGGAGCACTTCATGCTTCCTTCTGCAAACAATCTTTATGGGGATGCTAACTTCATTTTCCTGCCCACACTGCCCAAAGCACCAAAGCCTGGTTCAATGACCGTGGGATTACTGTGCTTGATTTGGCCAGCAAACTCGCCTGACTTGAACCCCATAGAGAATCTATGGGGCATTGCCAAGAGAAAGATGAGAGACATGAGACCGAACAATGCAGAAGAGCTGAAGGCCGCTATTGAAGCATCCTGGTCTTCCATAACACCTCAGCAGTGCCACAGGCTGATAGCTTCCATGCCACGCTGCATTGAGGCAGTAATTGCTGCAAAAGGGGCCTAAACCAAGTACTGAGTCCAAATGCATGCGTATACTTTTCAGAGGTCCGATATTGTTCGATGTGCACTCCTTGTTTTATTGATTGCATGTAATATACTAAATTACTGAGATTGTGGATTTGGGGTTTTCATGAGCTGTAAGCCATAATCATCGCACTTATGACAAATCAAAACTTGAACTATCTTGCTTTGCATGTAGTGCATCTATCTCATATATTAGTTTCCCTTTTTACGTTGCATTACTGAAATAAATGAACTTTTGCACAATATTCAAATTTTTCGAGTATCACCTGTACAACATCTGGGGAACTACCTTTGGAGTACCCCTGACATTTTTTTATGCCTGACACCAATCCAGAGGGATTTTAAAGTACACATGCAAATATTTAGATTTTAACCCTCCCATATGCAATAGTAGCAACATTTAGGAGGAACATCCTAGAACAATCCACCAATAATCCGGGATATGTATTTACCTGTTTTACTCCAATGGAGATACTGCTAAAATCTGGACTGTTGGTGGGTCTTGAGGATTGGTTTGGGAAACACTGTCCTAGAAGGTTCATCTTAAATTCCAGTCCTTTAGATGTTGCTTAACTGCATCTTTCATGATTCTCTGCTTATCCTCATTCAAACAATTCTGGGATTTGAAGGCCATCAGATCTGGGGAGCCTGAGTTTGAAATCCCTGTGTTTACAGTGACAAAAGGTAGGCTCTCAAATTAGAATCTGGGACACTTGTAATTAAGGTTGCCAGATCCAATGTATTATCCTGAACAAATGTTTATGGGCATTACTTGATCGGCATTACTTGAAAAGTGCTGATCTGGAGTATGAAACATTCATATGTTGGAGAAGAAATCTCAGTTAACTGATCAAGGCAGCATTGCACATTCAGTTGCAAGAAAAGTATGTGAACCCTTTGGAATGATATGGATTTCTGCACAAATTGGTCATAAAATCTGATCTGGTCATCATCTAAGTCACAACAATAGACAATCACAGTCTACTTAAACTAATAACACACAAAGAATGAAATGTTGCCATGTTTTTATTGAACACACCATGTAAACATTCACAGTGCAGGTGGAAAAAGTATGTGAACCCCTAGACTAATGACATCTCCAAGAGCTAATTGGAGTGAGATGTCAGCCAACTGGAGTCCAATCAATGAGATGAGATTGGAGGTGTTGGTTACAGCTGCCCTGCCCTATAAAAACACACACCAGTTCTGGGTTTGCTTTTCACAAGAAGCATTGCCTGATGTGAATGATGCCTTGCACAAAAGAGCTCTCAGAAGACCTACGATTAAGAATTGTTGACTTGCATAAAGCTGGAAAGGGTTATAAAAGTATCCCCAAAAGCCTTGCTGTACATCAGTCCAAGGTAAGACAAATTGTCTATAAATGGAGAAAGTTCAGCACTGCTGCTACTCTCCCTAGGAGTGGCCGTCCTGTAAAGATGACTGCAAGAGCACAGCGCAGACTGCTCAATGAGGTGAAGAAAAATCCTAGAGTGTCAGCTAAAGACTTACAAAAGTCACTGGCAAATGCTAACATCCCTGTTAGCGAATCTACAATACGTAAAACACAAAACAAGAATGGATTTCATGGGAGGATACCACAGAGGAAGCCACTGCTGTCCAAACAAAACATTGCTGCACGTTTACAGTTTGCACAAGAGCACCTGGATGTTCCACAGCAGTACTGGCAATATATTCTGTGGACAGATGAAACCAAAGTTGAGTTGTTTGGAAGAAACACACAACACTATGTGTGGCGAATAAGAGGCACAGCACACCAACATCAAAACCTCATCCCAACTGTGAAGTATAGTGAAAGAGAAAGGTATAAGGGGGGTGCAAAGAAAATATACACAAATCCTGAATACTTAGTACAATGAGTGGAAAACCTCCTGATTTTCCTACAATAAAAACACATACATAGTGTAATACTGTTATGTAAGGAACATTAATCAGTTAAGGGTAATGGGTCACTCACAATATGCAGAGCCACATAAAGCTGGCTCTGACTTCAGTAGCAGGTGAATAATAAGCTTATTCTGGCTTTCAGACTCCCCACCAGGATAACTTCTTTCCAGACTCTCAATAATTTCCAATTTGGTAAAGGTAAATTAAAACTTTACTGGATAAAATACAGGAAACAAAAATAAGCTAAAATAACATGAGAAATAAAACGTCCACAGCACTAATGCGTTTCGACCTCCAGGTCTTTATCAAAGTGTGAAGTATGGTGGTGGGGGCATCATGGTTTGGGGCTGCTTTGCTGCGTCAGGGCCTGGACGGATTGCTATCATCGAAGGAAAAATGAATTCCCAAGTTTATCAAGTCATTTTGCAGGAGAACTTAATGCTATCTGTCTACCAGCTGAAGCTCAACAGAAGATGGGTGTTGCAACAGGACAATGACCCAAAGCATAGAAGTAAATCAACAACAGAATGGCTTAAACAGAAGAAAATACGCCTTCTGAATTCCTGACCTCAACCCGATTGAGATGCTGTGGCATGACCTCAAGAAAGCGATTCACACCAGACATCCCAAGAATATTGCTGAACTGAAACAGTTCTGTAAAGAGGAATGGTCAAGAATTAATCCTGACCGTTGTGCACGTCTGATCTGCAACTACAGGAAACATTTGGTTGAAGTTATTGCTGCCAAAGGACGTTTAACCAGTTATTAAATCCAAGGGTTCACATACTTTTTCCACCTGCACTGTGAATGTTTACATTGTGTGTTCAATAAAAACATGGCAACATTTCATTCTTTGTGTGTTATTAGTTTAAGCAGACTGTGATTGTCTATTGTTGTGACTTAGATGATGATCAGATCACATGTTATGACCAATTTGTGCAGAAATCCATATCATTCCAAAGGGTTCACATACTTTTTCTTGCAACTGTTGCTCAATTAATGTTTTTTTTTCTCAGGCAACATATGAATTCTACAAACTCCAGCATGTACAAATAAAACATGTCCAAGTAATAAAGTTGTAAGATATGATCAGATATAATTAACCAACTGTAATATTTATAGGATTAACAGACACATTTATGTTGCATACAAGAAATTCAGTTCAGAAAAGTTAGCTTTAAATGACAGAAGGAACAGTTTTAACTCAATGCCTTACCATTAGTTCCAGCATCCAGACATCCTTTAAATTACATGGTTTCCAGTAATGGCAGAAAATTATCTTTTGTTGCACAGTACAATGCAAAAATATCATAATCAGGATTTAGTGATCCACAGTTATGAGTGATATTGTTATTTTTTTTCTTCTTTATAATTTGTTTTTAACAACTTGTTTTTCTAAAATATTCACTGGCAGGGTTATTCACAGGGAATTCTAAAGAATTGACAGAGTATTTCTCTCAATTCCTACCTTCACCATATGGTCTATTATACTGTGTGTCTTGAACAAGAAAGGCATTGCTGTAATAAATTGCACTTCTTTCTCAATATACCAAAAAACACCACTTATAGGCATGTTCACAGTGCATTTGTGTTGTTTTCTAAACTAAATGTATTTATGATATTGTGCTGCTCTTTACTCCTTACAATCACAAACTTACCCACACATACAATGTTAAATAATACCTGTGGCGGTCCACCTGGAACCCCGACTGGGTACCTCCGCCAAACACACTACCCAGCTATCACCGGGACACCATTAGCACTTCAGCCCTTAGCCGCCGCAGCTTGGCTGGGGTCTCTCTGTCGCTTCCCACCCTGACATAGGGTCCTGGAACCAATTGAAGTTCTCCTACAGAGAGCATAGCTGTATAGTGATTATATCTGCCAAGTAATTAGAGCTCTGGAGTGAGTATAGCCTTCCCCTACAAACATTAGCCGAGACTTAATGCTGAGAGTGAACTGATTTAATGGGGCATGGTACAGGTAATTTATACACAGACCCCCAGCAGGGTGTCTCCATACAATTCAATACAAACTCCTCCCCGGAGTCTCTGTATCTGGGAGATAATTGAGTATATTCTGCTTAAACTAATTATCTCCCAGGCACAGCGGTACAATGCACAAAATATTAAACACCCCAAAACACACACAATATTACAAGGAACCCCCACAAGTCCTATATCCCCAGATAACCCGGAGAATTTCCCATTCAACTCCAGGAGGGAACGGTTCCAGGACCCTATTCAAGCCACAGCGACTGAGGGCAGAAGTTCTGAAGTTTATCCTTTGTTTCAGCTAGGAAGCGGTCCTTGGCAGAGGTACCTAGCTGGGGTACAAGGAGCTCCGTCACATTGGTTGCCAGTGGTGGGATGGCTTCCTAGCCATTGGAAACCAGCACTACTTCAGAGATGGGAGGCAAGTACCGAGAAAAGTATGCAGCATCGACGCCCAGCTTCAGCAGCAGTTACAGGAGGTGCTGCACAGTTTGGATTACCCTTTCTCCACACAAAAGGAGACAGAATGGAGGGTGACGCTCCAAACTGAACTCTGGGTGGGGGTCCTATGAGAAATTTTCCCAAATTCTAACCAATGCCGATGGGACCAATTCAACCTGCAGATGCCCGTTTCTGGGAGAGCAGCCCCTGGAGGAGTGGGTAAGAGAACTTGAGCGGTTGGTCCAAATCAAGGTATGGTTAGACGAATCATACCAGGCCTTACGGTGGCATGCAGGCCACCTCTACCCAGGGCTACTCCCCTACCAGCTCCCCACAGGAAAGGACTATGTTGGGCCTGGGCTGTTGTGGGAGGCTTTTGAGGATCCCCTGGGGTTTGAAAATCTGGACAGTACCCACTACGGGTGCATCCGAGACAAGCGGGAAGTCAGCTTGGGGCTTATATTGGTGGCAGAATTACAGCAGGATTTGTCCTACCTTGTTAACCTGTGAGCTCGAACAGGACTATGCTCGCTTGCTCCAGAGTGTAACACCACCTGTCTCCAACATGATGGGGCTTATGGACTGTATACCACCGGGAGTGTTGAGTTTTGTCCCTCCTCCCTAGCAGCTAAGCCTGTCATCAGGAGACCCAGGCACTGTACCACCTACTTCCCAACTAGCCCCAGAAATAAGAGACCTTATCGACTGGTCCTGGGAAGACCCCAAGTTGGGAGGTGGAGATATGACTCTCCACCGGCCCTACAGGAATGCTGGGCAGCCTTCCAGATCTCCAACCACAAATGGAGACGTCAGGAGTGGGGACAGTCGGTCCCCCTCCCCAACGGCCGAGTGAGTTATTGGGAGAGAAGTGTGTTGTCCTTCTACCCCAGTGGTCGAATGAGTTATTGGGAGAGGAGACGGTCGGTCTCTCTTACCAGCTGCAGACAGGGTTACAGGGAGAGGAGAATATTGTCCTCCATCCCCAGCGGTAGGGTGAGTTACAGGGAGTGGAGACAACGGATCCCACTTCCCAGCGGCAGGGCGAGTTATTGAGAGTGGAGACAGTCGGTCTCACTCCCCATCAGGAGTGTGTGTGTTACAAGGAGAGGAGACGGCCGGTCCCTCTTCCCAGCGGCAGTATGCACTACAGGGAGAGGAGGGTATCATCCTCTCTTCCCAGCAGCAGGGTACTATACAGGGAGTGGAGACAGTAGGTCTCACTCCCCAAAAGCAGCAGGGGTTACTGGGAGTGGAGATGGTCGGTCTCACTCCCCAGCGGCAGTTTGTGTTACCGGGAGTGGAGATGGTCGGTCTCACTCCCCAGCGGCAGTGTGCAGCCCAGGGAGAGGAGAGTATCGTCCTCCATTCCCAGCAGCAGTGTGTGTTTCAGGGAGAGGAGATGGCCGGTCTCTCTCCCCAGTGGCAGGGCTTTTTACAGGAAGAGCCGACAACCCATCGGCAGTGCAAGTTACTGGCAGTGGGGACAGCTGGTCCCACTCCCCTGCAGCAGGAGTAATCACCTAGAGAGGAGAATTGCACCCTTCATCCCCAGCGACAAATTGGTCTACGTGGAGTGCAGCAATTTTTCCTCCCAAGCAGGTCCCTGGATTTACAAATACTGCTTGTGGCAAGAGGCCCCTCTTTACAGCTAACCCTTTTGGGAAGAGTCACCAGACTAACGCAGAACCAGACCGATTGGAGGGGGAAGATATGTAAAAAGCGCCACAGACATTTGCCACGGACTCCTGGAGGAGTGTGGAAGCTGTCCTTCTGCCCACCGACTATGGGCCAGGTCAACGACTGTAAAGACCCATATTTTATTCCCCTTGGTTCCCCAGCACGATTCGGCACTTTCCAATCGTGCGCATAGAACCAAACGCTAGCTCCCTGGCAGCAGTTCACATGAACCAAAACTGCGAATAGACTTCCGGGGGACCTAGCCGCAAATGGCCTGGAACTATTTTCGGTATGAAGACGTTGCAGATCCCAGTCGGTCCCAAGTGGCATTTAGTTATGATTCTATGGAACTGTTTTCGGCTAGGGGGCCATGCGGTTACCGGTCAACTTGGTCCTGCGTTTTGGACCACTTTGAAAATGACTAGGAGAACGATTTTTGGAGGGAAGGTGCCTGAGACTATGGGGAAAAAACGCTGCTTGGGATCCAGGCAGAATATCCTGTAGTTCGTCCGCTGGAGCCCATGGAAAGTTGACCGGCAAAAGCACCAAATGCTCTGGAACTGTTTTGGGAATAGGACCACGTGTGCGGCTGGTGAGAACTTTAACACGGTGGCGATTCCCCTGTATTGCATGGATCTGAGTGCAATTGGCACAACTTGGGTGCTCAGATCAGTGATGTTTGAAGATGTATTATTTATAAGGTTATTAAGTATTTTTATTATGTTTTGGGGTGTTTTATGATTTTGTGTATATTTTCCTGTAACTGAGAGATAATCAAATTAAGGTCCTTTAGACTCAATTATGTCTCAGCTACAGGAATTAAGGGGAGGAGTTTACATATGAACCTGAAGGAAGACTGTATATTGTGGGTGTGTTCTACATAATGTAATTATTGCTGTGCATTGTGTATAAAAGGAGGCCACTTGGCCTCGATTAAACATTCCAGCTTGTACTCCCAGACATGTGTCGTCTGGTTACTGGGAGCGGAAAGGGCTATTCTTTAATCACTGTTCCAGTGTGGAGGATTCAACGGGGAATGTCCTTGTAAGGACTAGAGCTCCCAGGACTGAGTGTCATCCAGTGCCTGGGGGTACCTAGAGGGAATTCCTCATTCGGCTTCAGGAGGGAGCGGTTCCACGACCCCAGTCAAGCCATGGCGAACGAATGCAAGGGTGCTGAGGTTTGTCCCCTGTTCCAGCTAGGAAGCGGTCCTTGGCAAAGGTACCCAGCCAGGGGTACAGGGAGCTGCATTACAGTGATTGGTCGCCTAGTTCATGCAAACAATCCTACCAAACAGCGTTCTTCTGAGGTGTACGGAAACAACAGCAGGTGAGGATGGAAGTTCAACGGTGTTCGCGAGTTAGTCCGTTCGATTTCAGTTCCATGCAGTCGACTAACGAACACTGCTGCCTGCGTTCGTGCGACAAGATGGCCGCCAACTCATTTCCCACGTGTTCGTACATGCGAATGGCAGCCACCCATCCAAACACTTGGGATTAGAAAGTGTGATGGAGGTGTAAGGAGAGGTTAACAGAGGTTAACAAACCCAGAGCTAGTCCGATAGAGAGGCAATTCGTGGGTTTGTTCTGTAACCGAACTGAAAAAGGGAAAATGTACGAACAGAGTATTTTAAGGGATAGAGTGGTCGGTTATGTGGCCCATTGTCCTTGGGCAGGAGTCTAGCTAGTGGCATAGGCATATTTTCCATAATACCAATAAAAATAGTTAATTGAAGAAGCCTTTTAGATGCACACATAAGTTTCTTAAGGTATACACATCTAATTCAATTCAGTGATACTATCAGGTTCAGAGCTTACAACTTGTAGTCCTATGCTACTAACCATGCCTTACAAGTTACATGCCACTGCAAACCATAGAATATCCTCCTGGGGTAAAAGTCTACCTGCAGGGGCAAAATTTACAGGTGCCAATACATTTTTACTCGCCAATGGAAAGTGGTGAAGAGTTTAAAGGGACACTATCGCCACCAGAACAACCACAGCTTATTGTATTTGTCCTGGTGTGTATAATCATTCCATTCAGGCTTTTTGTAGTAAACTGTTTTTGCAAAGAAAAAGCAGTGTTTACATTAGGGATAATTCCACTGGCCGCTCCTCAGATTGCTGCTAGAGGTGTTTCCTGGGGCAGTGCTGCACACTGTGCAGAACTGACATTCAGTGTCTCCATCCTCTGCATGCAGACACTGAACTTTCCTCATAGAGAGATGCTGATTGGCCATGGCTGTGTTTAGCTTGTGTTGGCTCTGCCCTTGATCTGCCTCCTTGACAATCTCAGCCAATCCTATGGGACATCATTGTTATTGGCTCAGAGAATCACTTCTGTTGATGTCAGCCAAGCAGGCAGATCAGGGGCAGAGCCAGCAGCAGCATATTTAAATAGAAGTAAGATTGTATTATATTTAGGGGTTCTAGATGGTGGTTTTAACACTAAATGGTCAGGAATACATGTTTGTTTCCGTGACCCTATATTTTTCCTTTAACCTGTGATCATGGTTACTTGCTAAAGTGAGTTAAAATTCTGGGGGAAAAAATCTATAAGGTAGCTATGCTTTCAGTTAAGCTAACCTGGCCTTACATTTGATCTTCGCTTTGAATTCTTTTTTGTAAATAACATGTCAATAACATTGCCCCTCCCTTTCTTAGGGCTTACAACCCTCTCTATGGACTAATCATCTTCTCTCATTCAATTTCATCCACCTTGCAGTCCAGCAGAGAAAGTACAATGTCCTTTATAAAAATTTAACTGTGAAATAACCTGTCAAAAGCACAAAGCATAGTGACTCCGTTATAGCTGATGAACTGCACTCATCATTCTTGGATAGTCTGAAATTGAGTCAATTTTTTAATACAATAATCCATTCCATTAGAATTGTATGTGGAATTGAAAAGCACGAGAATGACAAAATATACTTACACCTTCATAGATAAATGATAGAGCTCAATTTTGTGCATTTCTCAGACATATGAGAAAAGGTCTTTAATTTCAAAATAACGTATCACTATGTTATAAAGGCTTGTGCTAACTATTGGACAGAGTTAGATTATTTCATAGTTCTCTTTTTTGATATTATTTGTATGATATATTCGCACACTTTTCTTCATGGATGAGAAAAAATGAAAAGTACCAGTATATTGCATTGAAAGTATTGAAAAACATGAGTAGTAATGGACATGGAATTTTGTGATCTCTGCTTTAGTATACAAGATTTCTGACCAGTCGTCACTTTCTCCCAGGCTGCCGAAAAACAAGGGGCTCTGTCGCACTGTTAAAGGGCCACAGTGCCCGACTGGGCCCATGATGACATAAGTCCACCGGGGGGGCCTAAGTGCATGGTTGATCCCAAAAGATATTATTGCGAGCAGAGGGCAAACGGAGCCCCCAGCAGTAACAGGGCCTGGGGCAGCTGCATTAAAGATGGCCCTGCCCTCCCTGCAGCCTCTATACTTACCATTCTCGCCAGTCGCCAGATCCAATCAGGATCACTGCCTGACAACTGAGGCAGTCCTCCTGCAGCCTATACGTGGATGTCATCGTGATCACATGACTCGGGTTAACGTACATGACAGATTGGCTGCAGTGGTACTGCCTGGGTTATCAGGCAGATCCTCAAACATATGATTCTAAAACCCCCCTTAATTATTTTAAAATGATAAATAAATACACATGTAGAATTACATTTTAACTGTATTAATAAATCACCAAAAATTTATCAGAACAGCCTACCCCTAGCAACCCCCCATACCTTCTGGCCATGTAAAATGTTGATAGGTAAGCAGTTTTATTCTGTAGAATTGAATGCAGTGGTTGGGGGAGGGGTTCAGTAGAGAAGCACAACATGTATACAGTAAAAGCGCTATTTAGCAGTTAAATCATCAGTATACAGCAGTAATCCAGTTTAAATCACTTTAAATTCTCCTAGGCGCTAGGCCGAGTAGGACTTACTCAAAGAGACAGAGAAGTATGACTGTTAGACTAGTGTAAGAAGTTTGGGGGAATGCTAGAACCTTATGCTAGAACAGGCATAGGCAACCTTCGGCACCGCAGATGTTTTGGACTACACCTCCCATGATGCTTTGCCAGCATTATGGGTGTAGGAGCATTATGGGGGATGTAGTCCACAACATCTGGAGTGCCGAAGGTTGCCTATGCCTGTGCTAGAACAATGGCCCTTGTTATTGTATCATCCGCTGGACATATTGACCATGGTAATTTGTATTCCCCTATCATTATCTCCGTTTATCAGATGATGATGATCGGTAGGAGAATGCCCTAATCAATTAAAGATTGCGGTATTCATTCAGCTTCTCAGAAATGGGAGGTCTCCACTCATATGACATAGTCGTCACTTGATGACGCGGACTTACCACTCCCATTCTACAGACTCCCCTTTCCCCACATGGGTATGGCCCAATGAACGTATCCTGCCACCACGCCTTCCCGATCACGTCACGATCATAGGTCACTTAATGTGAACGCCAGAGATACAGGGGGGCCCTGAGCGGTTGTAGACCAATCAACAGCCAGGAAATACGGCAGGGAAATACATACGTGACGTACACAGCATTCAACACTTAAGAAGTTGATTGCTACAACAGGTATTTAAATCGATACAGGGAGATCCCAAAGTTCATTGCTCTTGACGACTGCGTGCGGAAACGCCGAAACGCGCGTCGAGCTTTACTTTATTTATTTTTTCTTTATAATTTATTTTATCACTTTTTGGTAGCACTTATGGATTGATTTAATTTAATACTTTTAGCTACTAGGACAGGCAGGGAGTAGGGTTCGGGTAGGCACCAGGGGTTCTCCACAGTGCCGAGGCAAATAGGGACAGCATTCTATTACCAGTGGTTCCTGTCTTTTTACCTCTTCATTTTAGCCCAGTTTTTCGCTATTGTACCTCTGTCCACCCGGTTATTCTTTCTATTAGGCTTAGATCAAACGCAGCCTAGACTTGTATCCCAGTTAGAGGACCTGTCAGGCTGTTTTTCTCAGCTGGATATTGATTTTGTTTTTTGGATGTGTATTTACACATTCCTCTTACTACCTTAGTCTCCCTATTTTTTCCTATCTTATTTTATTCTTGTCTTCCCTTAGGATTATTAAAGGTAGGGATCCCTCCCCTATTCTATTACTCTCCTGCCCAGGACTTTATAGTCCCACTTCTTGCTTTCTACAATTGTAATAGTTATAAACATGTAGTTCAAATCATTGAGTTATTATATCTGTTAAGCATCTAATACGCTGTCTATAAAATTCAATGTAAAAGCTTCCATCATTGGGAGAGTTCTTGCTCTGTGCCAAGTGTGAAATTAAATGTCCATAACAAAGCATTGTATGTAAATAATTACCATGGTTGCTTGTTCTAGAGCAGGCACAGGCAACCTTCGGCACTCCAGATGTTTTGGACTACACCAACCATGATGCTTTGCCAGCATTACGGGTGTAAGAGCATTATGGGGATGTAGTCCACAACATCTGGAGTGCCGAAGGTTGCCTATCCCTGTTCTAGAGCCTGACCTGTGCTATGTATGTTTGAAAGGAGAGTGAGTCCTCGTCATTGGCTCAATCTTCAGTCTAAAGACCACCAGGTTTAAAATGGCCATATATCTTCTAGTTCATTTAATGTACACATACAGGGTTACTGACTAAAGTGAAAATTGTCGTGCATCCAAAGTGAATTTCAGATTAAAGGACAAAATAGCCAAATTGGGGAATTTCTCCATGCCACCTTTGCTTCCAGTTCAGCTACTTAGGTCTTAAATGTTAAATTTTATTAGGAATTCCTTTCAATTCCCAACAATTCCCACTTTACTGAATAACCCCGATTCTGTTTTGTCTTGACCTTTTTAAATATATTTACTAAATCCTCACACTTGAAACCTTTGGTAAGTGCAATATTTTCTAAATATAAGGACTTTTTCTGAATAGACAAACTCAGTATTTTGAGTGGCTTGCTTTATCACTATCTGGCACTATCTTTATTTATTTTCACACTATTCGATGGTAGCCATTGACAAAAAGGAAGTAGAGATCAGCAAAGTATATAGTTGTTCAGAGAGAGCTCAGTTATATTGTTCCGTTAGATTGCAAATATGTGTAAAAATGCCTACACTATAAAACATACGCAAAGTCTATTTTATTTCATTCACTCAAATTTTGCCAAAACATTACTATGTGGTTAAATAAGTTGTAGTGGTGCTAGTAGTAGCTGTAATAGTAGGAGCACGAGTGGCAGCATTTGTAGTAGTAGTTGTTTTAATAGTCGTAGTAATAGTAGGTATTTTAAGGAGAATATGGTCAGAAAGACATAAAATATAAAATAAAACTAACTGGTATGGGAATAAGGAATCTGCTGGTAATTTCTACAGACTCCCCTTTCTACAGTCTGTAGTATCCCTACATGTATGCATGTGTGCGTATGGACTTAACGCCACTATTATTTTAAATACTAAACAAAACAAATCTCTCTTTTTTGTATTTAATCTCTTTGTATGTGTGAATACACATACAATACTGTGGCATGCTTTTTTCAATGTTATGGGGTAGATAGTAGTACAAAAAATAAGTGCATCTCTAGTAATCGAAAAATAATTTTCTCATAAAGGTCAATGGGAGATCTGCTATTCAGTTACCAGGCCAAGTTCATATCTTGTAATAAAGCCCAGTATTTTCATTAAATTGTCACAAACGCCTTACACAGTTTAGTAGATGTTTTTATTCTTCGCAAACCGCGTTTATATTGGCTAAAAAAACAAAGCTGAGAGTGACTGTTATTAAGTTCACTTTTGTCAGATTGTAAGGAAGATATATTATTTTAGAAGAAGTATTTCTGTGGATAAAAATAAGCTAAAGCAGGATGTATGCTAAAATTACAAGCTGTAAAGTGCTAAAATTCAAATGTGTCAGACAGTTTTACAAGTCAGCTGATGTCAGAGGGATCTTCTGCAAATCTTTTTCCAGTATAACAGACTTCTTTTACCTATCTTACTAGAAGATGCCCATCAGCTATCTTGTTTGGCGACTAATAAAAAGGACATAGAAACAGCAACAATGATCATTGCCCTTTTCGTTTCATTTTTAGTATGTTAGATGCATGCGTGTCCGCAGGAATTTTTCCGGGGGGGGGGAAGGGGGGCATAATTTAATGACATCCATGCTTGGTCCCTTTTTGACCGTGTCATGAAAGGGAAGGGGCATAGTCGTTATAACATAAAGCTGGGCGCTCTCGTTCCTTTAAGGGGTTAAACCACTCTCAAATGGTTTAATCCCAAAGGCTTCCTCCACCTCCAGATCTCCAGGTCGCTCAGTGGTATTCGGTTTCTGAAACAGAGTATCAGGAAGTGCAGATTGAAGGCAGGCCTGGGTGCCGCCCATAGACTAGAGTGGTCAGTTGACGCTCTAAGCCAATCGCTAGTTCCCGATTCATAAAAATGTTTTACTTTTTTTTATGAATGGGGAGCTACTGATTGGCTTAGAGTGCCAGCTGACTACTCTAGCCAATCAGCAGCACCCCTACCCAGCAGCACTCTGTGCTTCCTGACACTCAGTAAATAAAAGTGAACACAGGTGCCAGGCCCAGGTACCAAAGCCTTATGATGTGGTGTCCAGAATAAAGTGGAGGGTTCACTTCACGTGTCCTTCCTGTTCCAATCTCATTTTCTTCTCCTTCATTTGACACAGTCTTCTTTTTCTTCTGACACTGTCTTCTCTCCTCCTTGGCTCCTTCTGCTCCTTTACCTTTCTGCTACTTTCTGCTTCTTTTGCGCCCTTTGGCTCCTTTCTCTTTCTGATCCCTTTCTGCTCCTTGCAGACCCTTTCTGCTCCTTCTCCCACTTTACCTTTGTGCTCCTTGCTGCCCCTTTCTGCTACTTTCTGTCCCTTCTTGTTCCGTTCTGCTCCTTCTCCTACTTTAACTTTGAGCTCCTTCTGCTACTTCCAGCTCCTTGCTACCCTTTTCTGCTCCTTCTGCTCCTTTACCTTTGTGCTCCTTGTGTCCCTTCCTGCTCCTTGCTACCCATTTCTGCTCCTTGCTGCCTCTTTCTGCTCCTTGCAGACCCTCCCTTCTCCTTGCATTCCCTTCCTCCTTCTTGCTGCCCATTTCTGCTCCTTGCTGACCCTTCCTGCTCATTTCTGGTCCTTATCCTACTTTACCTTTGTGGTCCTTCTGCCCATTTCAGCTCCTTGCTGACCCTTTCTGCTCCTTGATGTGCCTTCCTGCTCATTTCTGTTCCTTCTCCTTGCTGCTCCTTCTCCTACTTTACCTTTGTGCTCCTTCTGTCCCTTTCTGCTCCTCGCTGCCCTTTCCAGCTCCTTGCTGCCCATTTCTGCTCCTTGGTGTCCCTTGCTGCCCTGTTCTGCTACTTCTGCCCGTTGTGCTCCTTCTGCCCCCTCCAGCTCCTTACTGCCCCTTTCTGCTCCTTGCTGCCCCTTTCTGCTCCTTGCTGCCCCTTCCTGTTTCTTTCTGCTCCTTCTCTTACTTTACTTTTGTGTTCCTTCTGATTTTTTGTGCTCCTTCACCTTTGTGCTCCTTCTGTCTTTTCCTGCTCCTGTTGCCCCTTTCTGCTCCTTGCAGACCCTTTCTGCTTCTTGCTGACCATTTCTGCTCATTTCTAGTCAGTTCTGCTCCTTCTCCTACTTTACCTTTGTGCTCCTTGCTGCCACTTCTCCTAATTTACCTCTGTGCTCCTTCTGCCCCTTTCTGCTTCTTGCAGACCATTCCTTCTCATTGCAGACCCTTCCTTTTCATTGCAGACCCTTCCTGCTCCTTGCTGACCCTTACTGCTCCTTGTCCTTCTTTATGTTTGTGCTCCTACCCCTTCCAGCTCATTGCAGACCCTTTCTGCTCCTTGATGTCCATTCCTGCTCATTTCTGTTCCTTCTCCTTTCTGCTCCTTCTCCTACTTTACCTTTGTGCTCCTCATGTCCCTTCCTGCTCCTTGCTGTCATTTCCAGCTCCTTGCTGACCCTTTCTGCTCCTTCTACTTTACCTTTGTGCTGCTTTACCTTCCAGCTCCTTGCTGACCCTTCCTACCCATTCCTGCTCCTTGCTGACCCTTCATGCTCCTTGCAGACCCATCCTGCTCATTTCTGTTCCTTTGTGCTCCTTCTCTTACTTTACCTTTGTGCTCCTTGCTGCTCCTTCCAGCTCCTTGATGTCCCTTCCTGCTAATTTCTGTTCCTTCTCCTTTCTGCTCCTTCTCTTACTTTAACTTCCTGCTCCTTGCTGACCCTTCCTGTAGGCTGTCTCCCACATCCCTCACTTACCTAATCTGTAGGCTGCCCCCCCCCCATTCCTTACTTACCTGATATATAGGCTGCCACCCCATCCCTCACTTACCCGATCTGTAGGCTGCTCTCCCATCCTTCACTTACTTGATCTGTAGGCTGTCCCCCATGCCTTACTTACCTGATCTGTAGACTGCCCCCACCATCCCTCACTTGCCTGATCTATAGGCTGCCACCCCATCCCTCACTTACCTGATCTATAGGCTGCCACCCCATCCCTCGCTTACCTGATCTAAAGGCTGCTCTCCCATCCCTCACAAACCTGATCTATAGGGTGCCCACCCATCCCTTACTTACCTGATATATAGGCTTCCACCCCATCCCTCACTTAGCTGATATATAGGCTGCCACCCCATCCCTCACTTAGCTGATATATAGGCTGCCACCCCATCCCTCACTTACCTGATCTGTAGGCTGCTCTCCCATCCCTCACTTACTTGATCTATAGTCTGCCCCCCATCCCTCACTTACCTGATCTGTAGGCTGCCCCCATACCTCACTTACCTGATCTGTAGCCTGCACCCCCCATCCCTCAATTACCAGATCTGTAGGCTGCACCCCCCATCCCTCACTTACCTGAGTCTGTCTCTGCAGTCTGGGAGTTGCTGGCTGCATGTGCTGCTCCCCTGCGGATTCAGTCAGGAGAGAGTAGCAGAGATAAGATGGATGTAGCTTCTTATCCCGGCCTTTCACCACATACTGGCCGGCGCCAGTATTGCAGTATATTCTGAATCTAAAAATAAAAATACAGGACAAGCTGAAAAATCCGGGTGGCGGGGGGAGCGCAAGTGCCCCCCCCCCTTGCCTCCCCTTGCGGACGCCCATGGTAAATGCTACTATTAAAGGATCACTTTAGCACCATAACCACTTCCTCTTGTTAAAGTGGTTATGGTGCAAATACCTATCTCTGATGTCTCATGGCCCCCTTCCCGCCAGGCTGAATGGGGAGGAAGGGGTTAAAATCTTACCTTTCTCCAGCGCCGGGCTCCCTCGGCGCTGGGGATTCTCCTCCTCCTTTGGACATCATCAGCTGATTGCGCATGCGTGGCAAGAGCCGCGCATTCAGTCAGTCCATAGGAAAGCATTCTCAATGCTTTCCTATGGACGCTGGCGTCTTCTCATTGTGAAAATCAACTTTTTGCAAAGTTTAGAAAATATATATCTTATTTTTGCCACAATTTATAATATACATTAAAATAGGTGTCTGACGTTTACCTTTAAGCATCACTATTAAATTAAAAAGGATTTTAGTTAAATTTTAGTACAAGATTAAGATATAGGCAGTTCTGAAAGAAGAAACAATATTTGTTTAAAACTGACAGTTTGTTCCACTTTAAACAAAAACATTTTGTTTTCATAGATGCTTTGAAAGAACAGAATGCAAATTCATCTTGTTCATCGGATTAATGGTGGATATTGAACAGCTGTCATATAGATATAATTACATATTCAGATTCTCTTAGAAGTCTGTCATTCAAGTAACAAACTTCTACAAGCTGAGACATTAGTGTTATTACTTAGTATACTCTCCCCACAAATTTTAAAGGGACACTCTTTTGCCCAAATACAAAATAAATAAAATCACTGTTTATTAGATATACTCCAAATAAAAACATATATTCATATAATTATGCGTTTTGTCATTGGCATATCTAAAAACAGCTTGCAAACACTGCATTTCTCTTGTCTGCTGATTTTGCAAGCCCTCCTCTTCTAAACCCGCCCAGTCTTTCTGTGGCTGTCCAATCACAGACTTCCCAATGCAGCTCAATGAGAAGTCTTTGCAAGACAGGTGCTGTAAGCAACTGCTACCTCTTGAGTTCCAGTATAATTTATAAAAGTCTAAATTTCTATTAAATCTGCACTTCTTCCTGAAAAAAAATAATAAAAAAAATAGGTCACACTCTATACAAATAAAGCTTTTCAGCAAGCTAAATTGCTTTAGGGGTCTGGAATGTCCCTTCGAAGGGATATATATATTCCTTGAAAAATACATATTTTGCAATCTATATATGCAAGATTAGTATATATATTATTACTACAAATTCTATTTATTTATAATATCCTGCTCAAAACAGTTTTTTCACTTCTATCAAATAATGCAAAGTGTTATTTGTTTTAGAAAAGTTTCTTACATGGGAAAATCAGTTATAGGCAGCATACTTTATATTAATGACCTCACTGAGATAAAACCACTCATAAGGGGAAATAAAATAGTACGGCTATTCTTTAAAAGTTACCATGTATCCTTTAAATTCACATTGTTTCATTCACAAATCTGTCTCTACCCTATACAAGGGTTCTGCCAAATATGTAGACTCTCTGTGAGCAACAGTTATTTTTACCTGCTGTATTTAATTAACTAACAACCGTTTATCCACAAATGGCATCCAAGCTTTACTGGTACATATGCCTCATCAAAAAAACATCACATAATCCTCAGGTGGCCTTGTTTTCCCTTAATGCATTCTATATTGTTATGTATTTTTTCATGATTGGGATATAATTGGTGTTAACAGTTGGTATAAGAGGAGTGTTAAAGGGACACTATAGGTACCCAGACCACTTCAGCTCATTGAAGTGGTCTGTGTGCACTATCCCAGGCCCCTTAAGCCTGCAATTGTAATTTTTGCGGTTTTTGATAAACTGCAATAATTACCATGCAGGGTTAACTCCACCTCTAGTGGCTGTCTACCAGACCGCCACTAGAGGAACTTCTGGGTGGTTAGGTGACTTTTGGTCGCCTAACTGCGGCTGGACCTCCTCACACTTTGCACGAGTACATCCAGTGTCACTCAAAACTCCATATGAATATATTATACAATGGTTTCCTATGGGAGAAGTCCTAATGTGATTGCGGCTCTAATGAAGAGTAGAGGCAGAGACTGAACCAGCACGACACGGGTAAGTAGTAAAGGGTTTTTTAACCCCTTCAGCACCACAAGGGGGAAACGAGAGGGAAGGGGGCACAATAGGTCATTATAGTGCTGGGAAAACAACTTTGTTTAACTAGCACTATTATTTCCCTTTAAGGTTTATATCAGGTTCCTTTAATCTTAGGACAGCACCATATACACAGTGGCGTACATACCAGGGCCGCAGGGGTCGTGGCTGCGACCGGGCCCGGCCCACCAGGGGGCCCGGCCGCCCCTGCGACCCGGTATGTACGCACTGGGCCAGCCTGTTCTCCTGGATGACGTCATCTTCCGGCGCCGGTATCAGTACGCGGCGCGCGAGGGAGCTGAAGAGGAAGCACTCAGGGGAGAGTGCTCCCTCGCGCGCCCGCCAGCCTGACTGCCCGCCGGGTGACCGGCCCCCCAGGAGCCCAGCAGCACCACTGGACCCCAGGGAATCCCCTCAGCACTCCAAAAGGTAAGGAGGCTGGGGGTATTAAATTTAAAAAAATGTGTTAGTGTGTGTGTGTGTGTTAGTGTTACTGTGAGTGTTAGTGTGTGTGTGTTAGTGTTACTGTGAGTGTTACTGTGAGTGTTACTGTGAGTGTTACTGTGAGTGTTAGTGTTACTGTGTGTGTTAGTGTGTGTGTTAGTGTTACTGTGAGTGTTAGTGTGTGTGTTAGTGTTACTGTATGTTAGTGTTACTGTGAGTGTTAGTGTGTGTGTGTTAGTGTGTGTGTTACTGTGATTGTTATTGTCTGTGTTAGTGTTACTGTGAGTGTTAGTGTATGTTAGTGTTACTGTGTGTGTTACTGTTACTGTGAGTGTTAGTGTGTGTGTTACTGTGTGTGTTAGTGTTACTGTGAGTGTTAGTGTGTGTGTTAGTGTGAGTGTCAGTGAGTGTGTCTGTTGAGTGTGTGTCTGCTAGTGAGTGTCAGTGAGTGTGTTACTGTGTGTCTGTTACTGAGTGTGTTTGTGTTAGTGAGTCTGTTTGATGTCTGTTAGTGAGTGTGTGTTTGTCAGTGAGAGTGTATGTTTTGTAAGTGAGTGTGTATGTATGTCTGTCGCTGAGTGTGTCTCTGTCAGTAAATGTGTGTGTCTGTTAGCTAGTGTGTATGCGTCTGTTCGTGAGAATGTGTGTGTGTCTTCAGCACTTACCTTTCTCCAGCGCCGGACTCCCTTGGCGCTGGAGATCCCTCCGCCGCTCAGCTCCGAATGCGCATGCACGGCAAGAGCCGTGCAGCATTCAAACCGCCCATAGGAAAGCATTACTCAATCCTATCCTATGGACGTTCGTTGTCTTAGAATCGCGGAAGCTCCTCTAGCGGCTGTCAGTGAGACAGCCACTAGAGGCTGGATTAACCCTCAGTGAAACATAGCAGTTTCTCTGAAACTGCTATGCTTTCAGCTGCAGGGTTAAAACTAGAGGGACCTGGCACCCAGGCCACTTCATTGAGCTGATGTGATCTGGGTGTCTGTAGTGGTCCTTTAAGTGTGCGTGCATCTGCATGCACTGGTGTACATACCGCGGTCGCAGCCCTGCAACCCCTGCGACCAGGTGCCCGCCGCCATGTGTTGCGGCCCCGGCCTGCGCAGAGTAAGCGTGCGGGGGGCGGCACGGATCAATTTTCCCATAGGTCATGTGTACGCCACTGCATATACAGGTGGATTAATGGGAGTACAGTTCCCTGTTCCCAGATAGAAACTGTTTATGCAGATGTTTATATTAATCCTGCTCAGAAAATAACTAAATTGCATTCTGTTAGCTGCATGCAGCAGCCTACATCCAAGATTATAACTCACATTAATCTCAGACAGACAGGAATTTGTATGTACTGGAGCTGCCTGGAGACTAGGGACTCTGCAAAACACACATACACAACCCCCACTCCTCCTTTCCATCGCAATTTTTGTTGGCATCTTTAAAAAGAACTTATTTATATTTTTTGTACTAGCAGCAGAAGCGATACAACAGGATGATGAATTGACAAATAATAACATAAATTCCTTTGATTGCATGCCTCTGCCTTCCTGGTCAGCTAATAAAGAAGTCTGGCAGTACAGTGATGTAGATGGGAGCTAAGCTGGGGAAAAGAGACTTAAAGTGATAAGGTTAATTGGAAATATGACAGAATTGTTTATATGTGAATCCATTCATTCATCCAAGCTTTAAAGATCCATTGAACAATGTTGAAAAGCAATATGATAATTTACTTTTTAGACTTTAGCACAATATGCAATATTTTGACTTATTTCCTTCTTAGTGCTACAGAACAAATAGCACCCGACAACCAACTTTACTTACTTACAGTATTACTGTATTTAGCATGTTTCTAACTTAAAGTTTGCTTATATTGTTTAGTTTTCTTACATTACACTTTGAGTATATATATATATATATATATATATATATATATATATATATATATATAATTTATATACTATTATTTCAGTCGGCAGATCATGTTTTGAAGCCTAGAAGAGCACTAGCCATAACCACAAACAACCCCTACCACTAAACAAACAAAACAAACAATATCAAATAAACATATTTACAACACAGAAGAATTAGGGAAAATTTGAAATGTTGAAAATTAAATATTAGCCACAAAAATAAAAAATAAAAATAAAAAAAATGGAAGGAGGATGCTCTTCTATTTTAACATTAATCTATAATTTTACACGACTACAGTATTGAAATAAAGCTAGCATTTCTGCTTATCTGCTGATCTCTGGTTTCCCATTCACGTGGGGACAGGTAGGTGGTTGTCTTGGGGAAAAAAAGCCAACCAAAATCTGACCAAAAAGTTGTCTATCTATAAAGGGTAGTGTTTTCAAAATGGTTAAAATGGCAGTAAAGAAATGAGTTTGACTAGAGGATTTGGATAAACTACCAGTATAGTAATGTTTCCATCAGTTCTCTTTTTCTGTGCACCCAATTAATGAATGTATATAGATAAATCCCACTACCACAGGGGTAATACTTAACTGGTATGGGAATTATAGAAACAGCTTCTCCAAGGAGTTCTCACCAAACTTCCTTCTAGGACAATATATACTCTACCACACACACTGGCTATACCTATAACAAAATAAAACACAGCATAGTGTAATACAATAATGTTAAATGATGTACGCTTAGTAAAGTGGACACTCACAAGATTGAGAATTTCAAACCGCATCCAGGGTGCCTCGTTTTCTGGCTGTGAAAGTTTGCTTCACTTAAAAGTATCCAGTGCTAATGGCACAAATGAACTGTAAAAAATTTAGTTGGAGAAAAAAGGTATCCAGGATTGTGTCAGCATGAAGGGAGTCAATGACATAGCCTGGTCAAAGTTGCCGTACAGACTTTTCCTTTTTTTTTTTTGTAATCTTTTTTGCTCCTTAGATGGCTGTTATCGTAGCATGTTGCAGAGTTTTATTTAATAATTATCTTTAACTTGGTCAAAATAGTGTTAGGAGAATTAAAGGAATGTTGTCTCCTAACTTTGCTTTAAAACTTAATTGACACCAAAATATTTTACGCAGAGAACATTTCAACCGAGTTGAAAGATTATACCAACTGACAAAACCTTTAGCTAAATATTAAATAGAGTATATCTCATTCATGGATTTCACTAGCATTGCTATTATCATCAAATTACAGGTCTTTCTTTTATTGCAGGTCATCCAAGATTCTTCAATCAATTGTATGCTGGCATGGATCATTACTCTTTAGCAGCACGATTTATTACCGAGGCATTGAATCCAAGTGTGTAAGTAGGATTGTAGAGAATAACATATTGAGATGTTCTTTGAAACTACAGTCAAGAGTTATCTAGCATTTCAAATAAGTACAATTCAATATGCAGACTCTACTAACCCTTAAGAAACACTCCAAGCACCATCACTACTACAGCAACCTGGAAAATGGTTTAGAATGGTTTGACTTCTTATCTGGGGTTTGCTCTGTACCTCTTACTGCCTCCACTAATTCAGATTGCGTACTGGAAGCTCCTGCTTATGAGTTCCCATTACCTCCCCTGAGCTAAGCCTTGCACTGCAAGGCTAACTCATTGGCTGAGAGCTCAGCCCTACACCCCTGGGCTTAGTTCAGATAGAGAGCTGGACACAGACTAAATAAGGATCTGAAATAGCAAATTGGGTGTTTACTAAAAACGTATCTCTATTTCATAAGTGTGTCACCAAGATCCCATAATTTCCTTGAGAAATCAGTATCTTGTTCCTTCCTCTCTCACCACATGCACAGGAAATGATCTGTTTAACCAGAACCCTGGCAACAGCAGGGAAATACTGTAGCTCTAGCCCCAGTACAAAATTTATAAAGTAAGAATCAAACAAAAGTCCCTATTAAGAAGAGGAACCTGTCACGAACGCACCCTACTCCAAGAGTGTGTGACGTAGTTGTGGTGGTGAAAGGGTTAAAGTACACTATTTGTCTTCACTAGATGGGAAATAATGACAAAATCCCCCCTTTTTAACACCACCCACACTTAAACATAATAATATAACTATTACTATTTTAACGCTGCCACCACCAAGACAATTTATAAATGGGGTGCCTTGGTCCCCCAGGTAAATCAACAAGAAAACACACCAAATATTACTTAGTACAATATTTAAGGAATTGCAAAAATACTAACTAGTCTCTTCAGGTAACGTGACTCTTAACCAGACAAAGGCAGAACTTAATAAATGAATGTTTCTTATGAACAAAGAATAGTCACAGTGCATATAACAATATATGATAAACAAGTTATTTACACCAACAACAGATAAAATCAAAAAGGATAAAATACAGACGTCCTAATTACTCACTGTAGCGGAGTAGCAGTATAATCACGGTATCTCCGCTGGTAGTCAGGATAAAAACAGGTAAAACACAGGCAGCGTAATAATAATAATCCCTCTTCCCCAAGGACTAGACGGCAATGTCAACTGTCAACTGACCTCTGTGGGGGTCCCAGCTTCAAAAAATTTTACTCCTGTTGACCTCAGCAATAACATCTCTGTAATTTGTGCCATTTACTACACAAATTACATTAAAGGATAATATTCCATGGGTGTAATAATAAATTATACACCCTTGCCGTGACAGAACCCAACAGCATTTCCCTTCTTGTTTTCAAAACTTATATGCACACGAGTAGGGATATTGAACAATACTTCTAAGGAGAATTGGCGTCACCCTGGCACTCTAAAAATGGCGGGAGAGGGAGGCACTGTTAATGCTGGAGAGGTTGGAATACTTGGGGTATTCTTATAATCCTTCACTGTCAAGCACTTTTTATTTTATTAAAATCAGCATAATAAAACAGGATTAACATCAATTTTATATAGAAACTCCTATCGAAAGACAAAAACAATTAAAATAATGACACATTACAAAGTTTTACATGGATCATTCATCCATGTAAACATATTGGGAGTGTAGAATATTGCACACTCTACAGTAGACTTTGTGCAAAAAGTTTCGGACAAATTACAATTTGTTAAGGTAATATGCATCCAAATTCTGTAATTCTGAGATGCCATATAGACAACTCAGCAAGTAAACAAAACGATAGTTTACAAGCTGTTTTGTTTAATTCATTATTTGGATGTGGCCGCTAGCCAGTGCTTTGCTAACCTGGTTTTACATTTAAAAAAAAAATCCATTATGCCCCCACCCTCCATGCCGTGGGTGAAGGCATGTCTAGTAAACAGTGAGCAGTTCGTGGCTGCTCATTAAAATTAAGGACTAGCTAGCAACTGGCATAGCAACTGACCTATGCAGTTGCTAAGAAAGACGTCATCTATGGGATTTAGACTGTAAAAAAACACCGGGAGGAAGGATCTGACACTTACAATTAAATAATAAGGGATGTAAAGATTACTGTCTTATAGTGCTCTGACAGACAAGTCTAATGTCTCCCTAAACTGGAATGGGAATATTCCCTCGCAAGTCTCTCGACTTTGTGACTTGCTTGTCACATGGCTCTGATTGGCTTACAAATATCAGTCTGCGTGGAGCAATGACAGTGTGAAGAAGTATTTTATTTACAGCAATCTTTTTTTGGTTTAGTTTTTTTATTTATTTTAACAGTAGCATCAGTTTGTTATGAATTTTTGAGAATTTTTTCTCTGCACTTTTTTTGAGGAAAAGAATACTAAAAAAGAGGAACCAAAAAAGGATGTGTTTTGGGTATATTTTAGATTCTAGATTTATTGTCCCACCCCCACATTACTAGTATTAGGGTGTGGGAATAAGTAGATTTTATTTTATTGTTGGGGAAATGGGTAGCGGCTTGCGGGCCGCTGGTTTGTATAACTACCCCAACTGAAGCTCATGAGTGGGGGAATGGACATCTGCTAAAAATGATTATTATACTGTTAAAGGAACACTCTAGTGTTAAGAATACAAACATGTATTCCTCACACTACATATTTTAAAACATATTTTAGGTGGCAGACTCCAAAAGGGTTAAAATCTGCCTTTTTTCAGCACTGCGCTGGTCCACCGTATCTAGCTCCACCCCAGCTTTGCCTCCTAAAAATTGACGATCTCAGTCAATCCAATGCTTTCCCATAGGAAACCATTGGGAGGCTAATGCACATGTGCGGCAAAACACTGTGCTTCATCAACCAGCATTTCTTTATAGAGATGCATTAAATCAACACATCTCTATGTCTCTATGAGGAACGTTCCGTGCCTCTATGCAGAGTGTGGAGATGCTGAACGTTATTGCTGACCCAGTGAGCACCTTTAGTGGCTGTCTGAGTGATGTTACTAGACAGTAATGTAAACACTGCCTTTTCTCTGAAATGGCAGTGTTTACATTAAAATGCCTGCAGGGACATACTATACACACCATAATAACTAAATTAAACTGTAGTTGTTCTGGTAACTAGTCTATAGTGTCCATGTAAATAGCCTCTCCCCCTGCCCATGGGTGGTGGCTTGGGGGGGATAATAGGTATGTCTGCCCATTACTATAATATTTGCCTCCATCCACCCACACATCATTTTTTTTATTATCCCCCACCTACTACGCAAGGGTGAGGGTGGTGTGGACTTGAACAATTCGCCACATTGTTTTTTTTGTTTTTTTTTAACAGAGACCCCACCTGCTGGCTCCTGAAAAGATCACATGGACAACATTTATCAGAAAAGAAACACCACATAGACAAAATTTGGTTTAACTGAACCAAATTTTTTTTAATGCAAATCGATTATAATGAACCATATTTTCTGTTGTGCTAAAGTTGCTATACAGAATATATATAAATAAACTTTAATATCACCTACAGTAGGTGTGAGAAAAATAGCTAAAAATGTTTAAATACCCAGATTTTTTGCTGTAAAGACCTCATGTTATTATCTCTACTACAGCTTACTACAATTGGAAGCAGACTTAAAAAAAAAAAAAAACAACAACAACAAAAAAAAAACAAGCAAGCAAAGAAACAATAAAATAAACTACCGTATATGTGAGCATAATGACCACAAGCAGTCAGCACAATTGAATCATCTTTGTAAAACACATATATTTTCAAACTGCTGCGACAAACTGCATTCATCTCTTTATTGGTTTGGATAACATTTCAGTTCTCCTCTCCTCTAAATATGAGAATGTTGAAAGTAGAATGTAGAAATAAAGTCTTGTTCTTTGAAGTTTCCTTTACTACATGGGGGAGTTTCATTTCAACCTGCTTGTAGAGATTTAGAAAGACAGAGTGGAGCTTTAATATAAAAATGTGTTTCTCTCTAGGGTGAACATCATCCCTGGATTATAAATAAAATGAAGTAGGGATTGTCAGTAGTTATGATCGGTGGAAACGGTATTTCATTTATTTAGACAGGCAAGGCTCTAATAATAAAGATGTACCTTACTAATCACTATACATGAACTAATAACCCTGGTTCTTGATTGATGCTAATTTAGAGATGCAGTAACAAACAGTATGGTGCACTAAGTATTTCTGAACTAAATTTAATTTTGCATTGCTTTGAAATTCAAAACAAAATAAAAATGTGAATACCAAATATTGTCAGTGAAGGATTAGGGGAAAATAATTTGGTAACATTTATCTTATAGAGACTGAGCATCTATCTGGTCTCTGCTAAAAGTTGGAGACGGACAACTTGCTACCCCTTTCCCAATACTCTTCCCACGGCCTTCTTCATATAAAGGAAGACCAGGGCTCTCTCCTGGTTGATAGGGTTTCAATCTCTCACTAACAGTTAAGATCTCTCCTATATCAAATGTGTTAATGGAACATGGCAGGTGATGAAGTTTTGGTAAATCAACTAGAGAAACGGGTCCTTTATTACCTTTCTTTTCTTCACATTTTACTATACACTAGTTATGGTTTTGGGAACGTCAAACTGCCACCCATACTTTTGGGGACCTCATAGTTAATTTACCCTCACAATACCACCCATGGCTTTAGACAGTAGGGAAAGATTATCTGACACACACACATTTTTATTTTATTACTTTTGTAGTGAAATGGTCACCCATTTTTTATTTATCTTTTTATTCAGAGCTAAATGGGAGTGATCTAGGAATTGATTCATGGTCATATATTGAGTCCATCACATAAATATAGGCTATTAAATACTTTGTATTTTCTTTTTCATGGAAAACATTAAGGATTAACAGTACATTCAGTGTTTTTCTTATTTTATTGCACCCCTCACTTCCCCACTGTATGGCAGCTTTTGTAGGACAAACTTTATGGATGTGTTTTAATGAGCCAGTAAGTAGGAGTAGAAATTAGAAGCCTGGTGGCACCACATGGCTTTTGTACAGACTGCAAATATTATTTTTACATTCAAGCCTAAAATGGTTCTTTCACTTTCTGGGGTCTTTGCATATTTCAGATAAATTAAAGGTAGGCAGAAAATGTAATAGAGCAGCAGGAAATCCTAGCAGAATGCTTGGTTGTATAAGGAGAGGTATTAGCAGTAGAAAGAGGGCAGTGCTCATGTCATTGTAAAGAACACTGGTGAGACCTCACTTGGAGTATTGTACGCAGTGCTGGAGACCGTATCTCCAGAAGGATATTGATACTTTAGAGAGAGTTCAGAGAAGGGCTACTAAACTGGTTCATGGATTGCAGGATAAAACTTACAAGAAAAGGTTAAAGGATCTTAACATGTATAGCTTGGAGGAAAGACGAGACAGGGGGATATGATAGAAACATTTAAATACAGAAAGGGAATCAACACAGTAAAGGAGGTGATATATATTTAAAAGAAGAAAAATACCACAACAAGAGGACATAGTCTTAAATTAGAGGGACAAAGGTTTAAAAATAATATCAGGAAGTATTACTTTACTGAGAGGGCAGTGGATGCATGGAATAGCCTTCCAGCTGAAGTGGTAGAGGTTAACACAGTGAAGTAGTTTAAGCATGTGTGGGATAGGCATACGGCTATCCTAGCTGTAAGATAAGGCCAGGGACTAATGAAAGTATTTAGAAAATTGGGCAGACTAGATGGGCCGAATGGTTCTTATCTGCCGTCACATTCTATGTTTCTCTTATTACTTTTAGATTGTAAACTCACAAGTTATCTTGTTAAACAATTTATACAAAAGTACTGTAGTTGCTAGATTGTATACTCATGAGCAGGGCCCTCTGTTTCTTTTGTAAAGCACTCTGTATCAGTGTTCTTTTTCTTTTGTATTGGTTTGTGTATTATGTATCAGAAGTGGTGTTCTGAGCCAATCACAATGCTTTCACATAGTAAAGCATTGGATTGGCTGAGACTGTCAAGAAGGCAGAGGCAGCACAAGCCAAACATAGCCCTGGCCAATCAGTATCTCCTCATGGAAATGCATTTAATCAATACATCTCTATGAGGAAAGCTCAGCGTCTCAATGCAGAGGGTGGATACACTGAATGTGCATGCATCAGGAAACACCTATAGTAGCCATCTGAGGAGTGGCCAATGGAGGTGACCCTAGGCTGTAATATAAACACTGCCTTTTTTCAGTGAATGATTATACTCACCAGAACAAATACAATAAGCTGTAGTTGTTCTGGTGACCATAGTATTATTTTATATTTTCAGAAATTAAGAATTTCCAATAATTATGTGTCATTACAAATGGGTTCAGAGAGTGTCGAGGAGCATAGAAAATAAACTCATATCTGCAATGTATTGGCTGGAACAGGTTTAATTTATTTGGGAGCAATCTTGGTATTCTGCTATAGTGTAATATTAATACTTTATATCATATCACTGCAATAAATATTAGTAAATTATAACATAATATAAATGGTAGACTTGAAGATTTTGTTATGGCCTGCAATTCATCTGATTTTGAGCTTATCAAGCCATTATCCAAATAACTGATTTCTGACCCACTGTATAGACTAATCACAAAACAAACTACTCACGCAATGATTGAGCATGTTCATTTGATTTGTGATTTGGAGTTCTGTAAGTGACGCCTTAAAAAAGATTGATGGGAGACAGATTATTGATATCTTTGCCAGCACCTAAGTTGGCTTTTTTTTTTATTATATTGAGTGACAGGCAGAACTTGACATGACATGACAGTGTGGAAGCAACCTGCCGTATATCATTGGCAAAAACATAAAAACAAACTTCCTTTACCTCTGAAACCTCATTGCAAGCCAAGACATTTGTTACTAGATGGACAAGTACATCCAATTCCCTTTCCTGCTTTGCTAGCTTAACAATATTACAAATATGTCTCCTGTATCTGTGAGCAGTAGCTCCAGGAAGACATCTCAAAAGGCCACTATTGTCCAGCTCCACACCTCTTATGATACAATCTCCCATCAACAACTTCTTGTTATCATATCCTTTTTGTCATTGGCTGCAGTCTTGCACAACTTTGACATAAAGGATGGTGGTTCCACAAACTCGGTATCTGAGCCTGTCTCCATAACACCACTACACTCTATGTCTGACCCTGTCTCCATAACACCACTACACTCAGGGCCCGAGCTTGTCTCCATAAAACCACAACACTCGGTGACTGAGCCTGTCTCCATAACACCACTACACTCAGGGCTCGAGCTTGTCTCCATAACACCACTACACTCAGTGCCTGAGCCTGTCTCCATAACACCACTACACTCAGTGCCTGAGCCTGTCTCCATAACACAACTGCACTCTGTGCCTGAGCCTGTCTCAACAGCACAACTGCACTCTGTGCCTGAGCCTGTCTCAACAGCACAGCTGCACTCTGTGCCTGAGCCTGTCTCAACAGCACAACTGCACTCTGTGCCTGAGCCTGTCTCAACAGCACAACTGCACTCTGTGCCTGAGCCTGTCTCAACAGCACAACTGCACTCTGTGCCTGAGCCTGTCTCAACAGCACAACTGCACTCTGTGCCTGAGCCTGTCTCAACAGCACAACTGCACTCTGTGCCTGAGCCTGTCTCAACAGCACAACTGCACTCTGTGCCTGAGCCTGTCTCAATAGCACAACTGCACTCTGTGCCTGAGCTTGTCTCAATAACACCACCACTGTTATTGTAAAATATATACAGAATATTTATATTATGTATTTTGCAGCACACTGATTCCCCCAATTGTGTGCCCTTTTGTTTCATCAGATTGTTTTTTCTGAATCTTTTTCGGGTGGATGAAATTCTGATCTGATTTGTGTATTCTGAAACCCATTATCACTGCTAGCATTTATTTGTTTTCGCCTCTTTCTTTCAGTTCTTCTTTCCAAATATCTAGACTCTTAGGAAATTTAGTTTCTCTTGTCCCATGATAGTCTTGATCAATTGCAAATCAACTACTGAACAGCTCCTTTAGAGAAACAGAGAAGCAGATCACATAACCCTCTCTTTCTAAGCGATGGCCATCAAAAACAGTCATTTGCGCCTGTCAGGCATGAATTGCAGTGGTTTACCTTTTTCCAGCTTGAAAGACCTATAAACAGAGATCAATTTATTTGTGAGAAGAAATAGCTATGTAAAGAACAGATTAACGCATTACATTTAAGAGATCCTGTACCTCCCAGGGCAACGTGTAGCACAGTGAGGCTGACTAAAAGAAAAGGTTCGAAAAGTATCATGGGAAATTCACATATGCCTATGGTACCAACTTTAGCCATTGATGTAGGAAACTCATTACAACCTTACCTGTTTGTAATGCAGACGGAACACAGATTAACGCTTTATAAGGGAAAGATAACGTTTCACAGCAATAGGACAAGCAAACTCCTGAGAATTATTACAGTACTAGCTGTATCCAAACATCATCCTGTATTGCTGTCTATGGAGAGCTGTTGATTTTTTCATGAAAATGGAATTTTACACTTAGCTAGCAGCATCGTAATCATGAATAAAAAATGAAAGATTAAGGAGAAAGGAGTAAGCAGAAGAATATGATGGCAAAAGGAACATGAAAATGAAAAAAATATATAAATATATATAAAAATATATTATTTGAAATAATAGGCGATTTGCTTGTGCATAATAAGCGTTATATAATATGTTTATGAAAACAGCTATATTTATGGAATTTAAGGAATATTTATGGAATTTCCTGTTAAATTGCAGAAGCATTTCATTACAGTTCCCCTGAATGTGTTCCCTTCATGCTTCACAACACTTTTTGAGACATCATCATAACAATTATTTTTTCTTATACTCATAGGATTGATCTCCACTGCAGTTGAAAAGTGGTTATATACTGTAAACATAGCATTTGGAAAATAAAAGATGATTAGATAGAGATGTGATGGATGCATGGATGGGTGGGTGGATTTACTGGATCGATGGGTGGGTGGACACAAAAACATGTATTACAGTTCCAGTATTAACAGAACTACTTATGGTTTTCTAGATACACTTATGAAGTATCTCCTGCATTCATACTAATCGAGGAAGCGGTTTTGATGAAAATGATTGAGTTTCTGGGCTGGAAGGAAGGTGATGGCATATTTAGTCCAGGTAAGTTTGAATTAGCATTTAAGTCTGTTCCCATAAAAGTGGAATCCATAATTTGCCTTTAAAATTCAGGATTTCAAACTTGGAAAATAGGTGAGTTTTTTTTTTTTTATTTCATTTTACAGTAACATTTGCGTTTTTAAGAAATGTTTAATTTAATGATTTCAAAATGAATACAACTGGTTTCCCAGCTGTAATATAACATACATGACCTGCTAGTGTAATATCTCATTCTAAAATTGATATAAAGTTGGTTCACTTTAACAGCCTTAGTGTTCTGAAAATACTTTCTATTGCATATTTATAAGCTGATGTTCTGAGTCAGTTAAAGGACCACTCCACTCTTCCAACCCACCCTCCCCAAGAAACACAGTTTAGTACATTTTCCCCCTATGAATACATACATGTATATTTTTATGCATGTATTCATTGGGAGTACAGTCTAAAATAGATTACAAAAGGTGCAGTTCTTGTGACTGCAGCCTTTGTAAACTCCTCCCCCTTTCCCCCAGAAGAGACTTTTAGTCTCTTCACAGGGAAATAACCAATCATAGGCTTCTCATTGATTATCATAGAAATCAACACTTTTATAAACTGGGGTTAAATGAGGGTACTCCTCACCCATAAAGCCAGGGCTCGAGTCCTGCAGGAACGCGTGGGAACGGCGTTCCTGCACTTTTTTCACAGCAGGAACGCCGTTCCCCCTGCAGGCACTCAGGGGGCGGCAAAAAATGCCGCCCCCAAATGCCCTCTGTTCCCCCTGTCATGGGGGGCCACCTGATTGCCCCCCCTCCTCACCCCCGGCGGGCGTCTCTCTCCCTGTCACACGCGGCGAGGGAGCTGTGTCCTCTCTGCTCCCTCTCGCCGCGTGGGTTGTCTGCTGATGCCGGGAGCCGGAATATGACGTCATATTCCGGCTCCCTGCATCAGAAAACGGCGCGCGGCGAGAGGGAGCAGAGAGGACACAGCTCCCTCGCCGCGTGTGACAGGGAGAGAGCCGCCCGCCGGGGGTGAGGAGGGGGGGCAATCAGGTGGCCCCCCCATGCCAGCCTCACTGCAGCCCCACTGGACCCCAGGGACCCATCCATGCCAGCTTTCCTGAAAGGTAGGGAGGCTGGGTGGGTGGGAAATGTTTATTTGAATAATTTGTATATATGTATGTCTGTGTGTATGTCTGTTAGTGTATGTATGTCTGTTAGTGTATGTGTATGTATGTCTGTGTGTATGTCTGTTAGTGTATGTGTATGTATGTCTGTTAGTGTATGTGTGTGTATGTGTATGTATGTCTGTGTGTATGTCTGTTAGTGTATGTGTATGTATGTCTGTGTGTATGTCTGTTAGTGTATGTGTATGTATGTCTGTTAGTGTATGTGTATGTCTGTTAGTGTATGTGTGTGTCTGTTAGTGTATGTCTGTTAGTGTATGTGTATGTATGTCTGTTAGTGTATGTGTGTGTATGTGTATGTATGTCTGTGTGTATGTCTGTTAGTGTATGTGTATGTATGTCTGTGTGTATGTCTGTTAGTGTATGTGTATGTATGTCTGTTAGTGTATGTGTATGTCTGTTAGTGTATGTGTATGTCTGTTAGTGTATGTGTGTGTCTGTTAGTGTATGTCTGTTAGTGTATGTGTATGTATGTGTGTGTGTGTGTGTATGTCTGTTAGTGTATGTGTGTATGTCTGTTAGTGTATGTGTATGTATGTGTGTGTATGTCTGTTAGTGTATGTGTGTATGTCTGTTAGTGTGTGCGTGTGTGTATGTCTGTTAGTCTATGTGTGTGTATGTTAGTTCATGTCTGTTGGTGTATGTATGTGTGTGTTTGTGTCAGTGTGTGTGTGTGTGTATGAGTGTATTTACGTCTGTTATCATATGTACGTGTGTGTGAGTGTATGTGCTTCTGTTAGTGTATGCATGTTTGCGTGTATGTGCTTCTGTTAGTGTATGCATGTGTGTGTGCGTATGAGTGTATGTGCTTCTGTTAGTGTATGCACATGTTTGCGTGTATGTGCTTCTGTTAGTGTATGTTTGTGTCTGTCAAATCAGTGAGAGTCTGTTTGTCATTTAGTGTGTGTGTGACTATTAGTGTGTGTCTGTCAGTGTGTTTGTGTGTGTCTCTCTGTCAATGAATGAGTGTGTGTCAGTGAATGTGTGTGTGTGTCAAATCAGTGACGTCTGTGTGTTTGTCACGTAGTGTGTGTGTTACTGTCAGTGTGTATCTGCCAGTGTGGGTGTCTGTCAGAGAGTGTGCTTAGAGGGACACTATAGGCACCCAGACAATTTCAGCTCATTGAAGTGGTCTGGGTGCAGTGTCCCAGTCCCCTTAAACCTGCAAGTGTAATTATTGCGGTTTCTCAGAAACTGCAATAATTACCTTGAGGGGTAACTCCACCTCTAGTGGCTGTCTATCAGACACTAGAGGGACTTTCGGGTGGTTAGGTGACCAAAAGTCGCCTAACTGATGCTGGACGTCCTCACCCCTGTGCATGAGAACATCCAGCATCTGCTAAATACCCATAGGATTTTAACCCCATCAGTGTCGAATGAGGGAGGGGGGGCACTACAGGGAATTATAGTGCCAGGAAAACAGCTTTGTTTTCCTGGCACTATAGTATTTCTTTAAAAGGAGCAGGAAAAGGTGGAGTCTAAAGAGGAAGGGGTGGGTTCTTAATCCGGAAGCGGTGCGCCCTTGACAGGAAGGGGTGGTAAATTTAGATTAGGGGGTGCTCCGGTATAGTCATGCCTAGGGCAGCACAAAATTAAAATACACCACTGTGTGAGTGTCTGAGTATGTGTGTGCGTCTGTGAGTGTCTGAGTGCATGTGTGTGTCTGTGAGTGTATGTGTGTGCACGCGTTTATATATGCATACGAGTGGGTTTTTTTTTGGTGGGGGAGAGTTCCCACACTTTTTTCCCCAGGACTTGACCCCTGCATAAAGCACTTCAGCAAGCTGAAGTGCCTTTGGTGTGTTGAGTGGTCCGTAACCCCTTAAGGACACATGACATGTGTGACATGTCATGATTCCCTTTTATTCCAGAAGTTTGGTCCTTAAGGGGTTAAATGTCGTCAAAATATGGACACAGCTGATATTGCAAAAGCACGAAAATTAATGGAAATTTTGATGTGAAGTTTGCCTTTATACACAATATGTTCTAACTACTTATTGATGCTATCTTAAACCTGTTTTATCCTGAATTAATAACCTGTAGGCCTGTACGCCTGAATAAAGTAAGTATAAAAAAATGCAACTGATATTGCGAATGCACTAGTAGAACTATGCATTTGCAATATGATGAGTGGGGCTGCACCATGAGGGACCTGGAGACCTCCAGTTCTGTTCAAACCACTCAGAAAAAGATTTGACAAAGAACAGATTGATGGTGCTTGCAGCCTTCAACCACTACAAATGGAATGTAATGGTTATAGGACTCAGACTGTCCCTTTAAAATTCTTCGGAATGGCCCAAGAATATAAATTAGTATATGGGCAAAAAATACTTACCATGCTATGCTTTGTTTTAACTTACGATAGTTTTATTCTCACCTCCCCAGACCCTGTCTCTGTACCCCACTTATGAATCCCCACCATCATTTCCCTAACCAGACATTTTAATGTTCTTCTATTTTAGACATTTGCACAAAGTAAATAAAAAAAAAATATAATTTTGGTTTTATGATAGTCACAAAATTAATTCCACAAGATATAAGAATGATCCCATCTAAATATTTCCTGTGTAATAGAAGCACATTGTGTGATTATTGTAATTATATTTTGCTTATACATCCTGATTAATAGACAGGAAATGGTTTAGGGGCTTATTCATTCAAGCAAAAAAAATGACAATGAAAATTAATAGCAATAAATAACCCCAGCAAAATAAATATATGCGGTGTACACACATAAAGAGTAAGTCCACATGCATTCAAAAAAAAAAAAAGTTTATTAATCCATGATAAAAAGCAGCACATCAGATGGAAAAGCATAGTTAATACACCATTAATCACAGACTATTATTACACCTCATATATTTATTTTGCTAAGGTTCTTTCTTGCCATTAATCTTCTTGCCATTTTTTGTCTCTTAATTCAGTCTATTAATTCAGACTCCAGGAAGTCTGCAACCCATTGCGATAAATGTATCAATTGTTTGCCTATTTTATTCCATTCTCAAAAAAAAGCTGGTTATAGCACATAATATTACATTTATTTTTTTCCAGAGACATACTTATGGTATTTCATAGTATTATAGGTTTTACTGTTGTCACTCCATGTCCACTCCCCACTACTCCCCCCCACCCCCCAATTCTCCAACACGTGTTGTCAACCTTTGGATTTATGTTTTGCAGTAATTGATGTGTTCTGTACCATAGAGTAGCAATTTGAAGGCTGCTTCCTGTGTCCTACTAGAAATCACGCAGTGCTGCGTAAGATCACAAATCTTTTCCTAGTGAGCTTGGGTGAGCGTTATTCCCTGTTCATCCTCTCATTTTCCTATGAACCTTGGGAGTGTTGTTCTCATTTGGGATTGGAGATTCGAGAGTACTATTAAGGAACACAATTTTGTGTTCCAGGGAGACAGGGTGTACGCATAGGGATTCAAATTGGGTTAAGGCCATAGTGATAAGGGGACTCTGTGGGATACTTCTAAGGAAAGCAAGGAGTTGGAATCTAAATAGGATCATGAAAGACACTTTGTTTTGTCCCATCAATCCTACAAGGGTTGGAGTCTACCAGTACGTTTCTGATCTGTGGTGTTAGTGTCTGGAAGAGTGTGGTGTAAGGGAGTTTTATGTCTGGGTTTTGAACCAGGGGATTTAGTGGAAATGAGAAGGAGGACAAGTCACTGTATGCCATATTTTCAGAGTGGCTACAATATAAGGATATTGAATTGCCAGCTGTCTACTCAAAGTCTAGTCCATCCATGTGAGAACTGTAATTTGTTTGCCTACCATGTTAATATCATCTTTCATAGTTTGCAGACCCCTGTCTTATACCATTTTACAATTCACAGGAGATGTGTGCTGTATAATATAATCAAATGTCAAGCAAAGCCAGACAACCTCAACCTTTGGCAGCATCAATGTATCACAGTGCTGCCACAGTGCTCTTGCTCCAGATATATGAAATTATTAGTGAATGTAAGGCAAAAAAGGTTGCTAGTATATAAATTGGCAGAGTTTGGAACAAATGGAGCACTCTTAGAAGCAATTTAATTTTAATTGTTCCCACCCTGCCCAGCCATGAGAGGTGCTGCAATGACCATTCCTCCAGATTACTCCTAAATTCATCCAGCAATGGTTGGAAATTCCCTTGATAAATTCTGCTGATACACTTCATTACCCACACTCCCAAATGATGAAGAGGAAACCCCTTTGCGGATTGGGTTGGTCTGTGACTGTGGTATAGATACATTCAATATTGTCAACTTGGAGCAATTAATGCAGAAGTTGGCCCAGGATCCATGGGTTTCTATTTTCTGCTGGATGTCACGGAAGGGGGTGGCAGGGTCTGTTACATAAAAAAAGCAAGTCATCTTCTGTTTCTGAAACTGTCTACGTGCATGTGACGCGATCTCTGGAATGTTAAGGCTTTCTGCATTCAGTGATAGTAAATTAAGTGTAGTTTGGCGCAAGCCGTGAAAGCCTGACATAGTTGTAGAGGTGGGTGAGGGTGGTGTCTAGGGGAAGTAGTAGGAGTGGAACCCTAGTCGAATCGTTGTCCTGTGTACAAGTTTTGTCTATGTTGTCGCGCCTTTGCTGAGGTACTGAACCAAAATTAAAGGAAATAGCAAGCCTAACAACAAATTTAAGTATTTACAATTTGGGAGCTCAGTTTGAGGCTCTGGTATCTGGGTCGTCCAGACTCCACTCCCTGTCCTGTCAGGTAAAAATATTTCTCATAATTCCCTTATTCTGCTTCCATAACCCTTGGGGCTCCAAATGTAGGATGGCACCATTATCAAGCCCAATTATAATAAGGCAGCAGTCTGGGGATGTTCAGTCCCTGTGATACAATAGAGGTTGAACTACAAATATGCCAAAATATGATTAGGATATCTGTATAAACATAGTATGAGGTCAAACTCCTATTACGTTAATAGCTCTGGGAGCCCACAGGTCGCGTTGACTCCATGTGATGTCTGCATCATACTTGCTGTAATGTAGGAGTTGTCCATTTCTTTCAAATCAGTAATAATTCAGAGGGTCTGGTCATTGCATGCTGATTGGTGGTAGCTGGAGGAAGTCACTCAATGCTGAAAAATCTGGATGTGTCCACACCTTTTGCTGTGTGTACCAGTTAGCCTGTTGGCATTAGCCACTGGTAGTGGATATTCTGTACCGTCAGGACCCCAATTAAATGGTTTCAGTGCCCTTTCAATGTCACTAGGGAGAGGGTGCAGATCTGGGTTATCTTGTGCTGCTCTAAGGAAGTTGATAATTCGCCAAACAGCAAATCACATCCCATGGTGGACTACTTAAGGGCTTTCTGGGGCACAGCGCACACTTGAGCTGATATATACCTTTTCAGGATGTTGTTAAAAATCTTGGTAAGTACCTCACATAACAGTTCCCCTTATCATCTACAGGTTCTGATGCTGTCCCTGGTTGTCTAAGTCTTCTAAATGGACGGCTATCTGCTGCATATGTGCAGTTTGGCCTTCAAGGGTAACTGTGGTGCCCACCTGGGCTGGTACTATGTTGTCTCCCTTCTGTCCGAATTTGCATCTCTTTTCTACAGTCCACCAAGTGTATCATCCTTCCGTTCTGTCCTTATTTGTATCTCCCTCCTGTTCTGTCTCCCTTCTGTTCAGAATGTGGCAAATGCATGATTTCTTCTGAAATATACTTGAATTAAATGACATAAGCTAAAGATTGTATTATAGTGCTCAAAGCTTCAGTCTTCACTGGGAGATAGGGCATGAATAGCCTCTGGTGTGACTCCGTTCACCACAAAATGTGTGCAGTGCTGGGAGGCACTTAGTACACTCATGTTTTTTACATTCATGTGACCCTACATTTAGGTACTGTATATTGAGGGAGAGTTGGGTGCATGTCAAATGTTACATATTTATAGGTACATTTTTCAGTGAATTCACAAGTTGTTAATTTCCCCTAATTGTCTAAGAATTTACATATGTTTAGCTTCTATTAACCCTAAAAGGGGTTACTCCAACTATCATGACTGCCTTACTAATTTAAAGTGGTCATGGTGGTAGGAGTATGTATGTGCAGTGTTTCAGTTTAAAATACTGCACATACTGAGATATTGCTAAATGTGTGTTGAAGGTTAGTTGCAACCCCCAGCACACATGACTTAGTCCGCCCAAAACTCTGTTCTGCCAACAGAGGTAAAAGTCTTGGAGAGCACCTGCAAGGTGAAAATAGCTCTTCCCTCTCTTCAACACTGTGGGCACTCCCACCTTCCGCTGTTCAAGAAACGTGAGAATTCCTCCCTCCCTTCTTCGGCCCACTCCCCCCTCTGTCCCCTTGCAGGCCCAGACCATGCACATGCGCTCCAAGCTTCTCTATGAGAAGCCTGTGATTGGACCATTTGAGTGCCAGGTGACATCACGATGGAGCTTGGAAGATGAGCACCATGAGTGTGCCCAGCGCTGGATTAATGTAAGTAAAACATATTTTTTACAGGTTTTTACAGGGACACACACACCTAATTGTAATGCCGCATACGGCAATTGTAATGTTAAAAACATTTTCATAAGGGTTGGAGTAACCCTTTAATGAAGATTCTGCTTATAAACTCAGATTGGTAGGGATTTACCAAGCCTAAATTTAATGTTACTGCTATACTGAGTTAGCTAAGCTAGGATACTTTTTTTTGACAATTTTTTTTAACCCAGCTGTCAACGCTCCAAAACTCACAAGATGGTGAATATGCTCATTATTGGCCAAATGTATTTTTAATTGCATACCAATTTCAAAATAAGATGCTGTTGAGACTCCAGACGCTAAACGAAAATTGAGGGAACAGCCAGATACCGACTAGTATTGATAGAAACAAGCAAATTGTGACACTGTGAAAGTTCTCATTTGCATTCCTCTGCTCTGAATGTCTGGCTGATATTCAAATGGGAAAATGTGTTTATTTAAATTGTAACTTGTTTGGACTGCAGAGCATATCCCCTTCATATTTTTTTTTTTTTAATAGAACAGTGCCACATATTTTTATTAAACCATAGCAGAGGTCTCAATGTTTACATGCAATTCTAAATTCAAAGATCATGGTCTCACTAAATCACCTGTATACTGCATAATGCTGCAGGCAATTAGCACTCTAAATTTAAAACTCACAAATCTGCTCTCAAGTTCATTATTTAAAGCACCATTATACTGTTTGTAGTGTTTTCTTATGCCTAGTTAAATGACGTTGTGTAGAAATGTGCTGTATTTAGCTTCATCCATCTTGCCCTCAGTGCTGAATCGTTTTAATAGAAAGCATCTCCACAAGATGATGCTACCATACTTAGAGATTCATTTCGGTCCAAGTTTGGTCAATTTGTCGATATCGATTTTTCTACTGCTTCTCCCTTTATTCCTTTTATTCCCATTATTGACTACTTTTTCTCACTTGATCTGTTAAAATGCTCATATCATTGCATTGCAATATGTATACTTTCTTTTTTTTTATGTGTGTAATTGCAGTACTCTGATAGACTGATAGTACTCTGATAGAATGATTTTCACACCCTTTTGATTTGTTTTGATCCGTTCTCTGAATTCTTTTTTTTTTTCAGTAATGGATTTGTTTGTTCACAATGTCCATTAAATCCTCCTTGTGGGAGTGATCAAGTTAGCGTTGTCCAATAGAAGGTTTCTCCAGTGTCAATGGTGGTTCTATGCCACTCCATTAGAGACCCTTTGTTTTATAGGTGACAAAGGCCCTCCTTATTCAGTTACTGAATAGTGTTGCTTGACTTCTCGGGGAAGAGTCTTGATTTGTTTGGGCTACCAGGTAAATTAAAAGTTTTGTTATTTATTATAACCCAACCCTAATTGGTATTTCTCCAACAATTCTATCCCGTATTTGTTTTGCCGAAGATCATCTGATATTCCTGATCTAGGCTGTATTTTTTAAGGTTTACGTTAGACATTAGTTTAGTGTACTGTATTTGATTCATATGTTAACTCCAAATCATCCTCCATCATCTTCAAGATAAATACATTTTTTATTTAAACTTGTTTAAAATGTATATATGAACAGAAGAAACGCAATCTGCTGTTTCATGCAAAAATGTGTTTCTATATATTTTATTTTTCATACATTTGCTTCGTTCTTGGTGATGGGAGTAAATTTTTTACATCTATAATTAGAGATGTCCCGAACAGTTCGCCGGGAACTGTTCGCCGGCGAACATAGCTTGTTCGCGGTCGCCGCGGCGGGCGAACATATGCGATGTTCGGTCCGCCCCCTATTCGTCATGGAGGTGGGAGGGTCTGGGAGGGAGGGTCTGCTGCTGATTGGCTGGAATGTGTCTGCTGACTGTGAGGTACAGGGTCAAAGTTTACTCAATGATGACGAATAGGGGGCGGACCGAACATCACATATGTTCGTGCGCCACGGCGACCGCAAACAAACTATGTTTGCTGGCGAATAGTTCCCGGCGAACTGTTCGGGACATCTCTATCTATAATACATCTAAATGAAAAGGAATAATTTAAAATAAAAAAATGAGAATGGAACTTACAATTTTACCAGTTTGACTAATTATTTAATTATTATATTATTTTTCCTTCAAGTCTCCACAACTTCTATCTGACTTGGATTCTTTGTAGATTTTATTTATGTTTTTAAAGTTCATGTTGAATACTTTATTCTGTTGTAGTTGTTACTTTAGTTATAGTTGGTATTTTAGTTTGCCATTTTCCTTACACAATTGGTTGTAGCACCATTAAAATACATTTTCCATCCCTTTAAGTCATTTTGTGGTCTATTTCTGAAACCCGAGAAAAAGAGGAAGGAGGGCTCTGTAGCGCATGCGAGTTCATGGACCAAAAAACAAAGGAGTTCACTGACAGTGAGAATAGGGAGTCTTTTCCGGTACGTTCTTTCTTTAATTGCAGGACAGAGGGCGTCATCTACCTACTTACCTGCTCATGCGGCCAAAAATATGTTGGCAAAACCTTTAGACCCTTTAAATTAAGGATAAGAGAACACATTAATTCGGTTAGAAGACCTTTAGAGACTCCAATCTCACGCCATCTTAAAATTTACCACCAGAATTCCGCTGACAAATTGAAATTCATAGGGATTGAATACATCCCACAAACCGCACGGAGGGGAGATTGGGACAAAAAATTGAGACAACGTGAATCATATTGGATTTACAAACTCAAAACTCTAGCTCCCGCAGGCCTAAATGAGGGCTTCTCCTTTTCAGCTTTTCTTTAGAAGCGTCTAATCTCTCTGTACTCTCTAATTTAGGATGTTATTAAAATCAGAGGGACGTCCTTACTATTCCTATGTTATGAAGATATTACACTGTAAATAAATACACAATTTTTGCATTTATATTTATATGTACATATTTTGTTTATGTTTTGTCATGTTTTCTTCGCAAGTGTATACCTTTAAATTAGGCACCATGCGACTGTCATGACATTACAGTTTTGACTTATGGGCTGCTTGATCTTGTAACCTCTTGATTAATTGTTACAACAAGTACATTTATCAGCACTGCTGTTTAAGTTCTGTCAAGTCTTTCTCGCAAGTCTATATCTTTAAATTAGGCAGTATGCGACTGACATGACACCATAATCCCCTGGGCTGTATGATACTATACCTCTCTGACTAACCGTCATAAGTAATTTTGTGAGCACTGATTATTATGTCCCCTATTGCTATATTTGAACCACAGGTTCTATTGCTGCCCCTTCTCGGTCTTTTTTCTCTTGGGGGCGGATACTATTCCGCGATCGTGTGTGAACACGCCTCACCGCCCACGTCAGATACCGCGTAATATGACGCGGCTGACAAGGGGCGCGGCTAGAGACGTCGCACACACACCCCCATCATTACCGGTCCGAGTCATATGACGCGGCCAGGAGAGGCGGGACTGAGCAAGTGACTCAACCAACTACAGACGGACACGAACGGCCACCCACGTGACCGTACACAGCCGGCAGAGTTTATCATCAGACACCAGGGTATGTAAACAGCCCCAGGGAACGTTACAAGTTCATTGCTCCTGACGACGGCGTGCTGAAACGCCGAAACGCGCGTCGAGCTAGCCTTTTATTTATTTATTTATTTTTAAACTCTTATTGGTAGCACTTATGGATTAATTTAAATTGATTTATTTAAGCTATTTAGACAGGAAGGGATATGGTATTCTAGTAGGCATTAGTGGATTATCCACCACTGCTGAGGTACTTAGGGACAGTTTACCCTATACAAGGGTCTCTGTTATGGGCTGAGCAATTTGGGGTTCATTAGGGTCTCTCTTTAGAGTCTGCAGTTTTCCCAGTCTCGCTCCTAAGTTCTCTAGACTACTTGGAACCATTTACTGTGAGGCCACATATTTCTGTGGGGGGGGGGGGGGGGGGGGTTGACTTTTGGAATTAGGATACTAATCAGCTTGCTCCAGTTCAGTGGGCAGCTGCTTTTCTGTACATACTCCCCTCTGTTTGATCTCTCACTACCTTCCTGTCTATTTATTTTATTTACTTATGTGCTTTCTCCCTTAGGATTATTAAAAGGTAGGGACCTCCTTTACCAAATTACTCTCCACATGGGCTTCCTTGAGCCCTCCTTCCTCTTTTTCTCGTACAATATTTCAGGGTTATCCCCTACTTTGGGAGAGTAATTCTTTAGGGTTTTCTGGCACCTATTCATTGGTCATTCCCCCTTTGTTTTGACCTCTGAATTAGAGCCATTATTATCACTATTTACTATTTCTGAAACCCTATCCAGTTACACAATTTGTTTCTTGACAACTAGCAAGTCCTGGCATAAGTTAGCGAGAAGGACAACTCATATTATAGTCATGTACAGTTATGACCTTGACCATTTTCATACACAATAACATGTTTCCAAGTTTGCAGCCTTTTCTAAAGAATCCTATTTCTAGAGTTAATATATATTTTCTACGAAATCGTGATATATTACTTAGATTTATTATTGCTGACAATATATATTGCTTTCTTAAGTAGAAATGTTGCAAGATGCTTCCATTAAATTACATTTTCTAGTACAAATACTTGAGCATTTCTTAAGAAAGAAATATAAAGAATAATTGCTCCATCTAACGTAGAGAAGAAATATAATTGATTCATTTGCAGTGTGTCCAGTTATGTAACACAGTTATTTTTTTACTAATATTATTCCGTTATTTCAATAAACTAGAAAACAGGTGTTTGTGCTGTAGGTGATACATGTTAATTTACATGGGGCGAATGCGAATGGAGAAAAACCCAACATGCTGATGTGCATTGTGAAATGGCCTCGGTAGATGCTATTAGGACTAGAAAGTCTGTTCCATATGTTGCAAAGAGTCAGACTGAATAATGATGTGGTTTGCAAATATTTTCTTATGAGCAAAAGGAAATGATATTTAATCAGATATATTCAAAACAAAAAAAACTATTAGAATACTTTACAAAATATATTTGTAGCTGCTTCTTATTATACTTTTGTGTTGTGAATATTAGCATATTAGCAGAATGTATGCAAATGTAAAATGTTGCGATGAAGGAGGGGGGGAGATCTCCAAGGCAAACGAGAAAAGATACTTGTATGCATCACCTGCATATCTCAAGTTGGGCTTTCAAAAGAAAGTGCCCGTTGGGCAAAGAAACTTGAGAAATCATGTTTCCATAATTATCCCAGAGTTCCCAGCTTGACATGCAAATGAGCAGAGACAGGCATTGTGCTTCAGACTTCCTACTGAATTTCTACAGATCCTCTTAACCACGGACACTTTTTTAACACAACCTTTTTTACACCAAAGCATGGGCTATGATCCTGAAAGATAAGTGACCAGAAACCAGCCATGGACTGTACAGCTTAGACCCTTTTGGCCTCATCTGCATGGCACCAGTTGTGGTCTGGAAGTTGAAGTGCCTCTGAAAGCATATAATAAGGCACCAAAAAGATTGTGGTGAGACGAGACATGATACAGATTCCCTACAGTGCAAATAGAACCATTACTGTTATGCATCACCTACACATCTAACGTTGGACTTTGAAATGTCCCATTGGGCACAGAAATCCATGTTTCCACAACTATCCTAGAGTCCCTAGCTTGTCGTGTAAATTAGCATAGATAGGCATCATGTTTCAGACATCATACTGCATTTCTGTAGATACCCTTAGCAACAGGTGCTGTTTTAAACTGGGCTTACAGTAAACTTTAGCTCCATTCACCAATAATATGCACTAGATGCCCTGTAAATTGTTTGCTCAGTCATGGGGTGTTGGTAGGTTCTGGAAACACTGAATACTTGATCCGAAAGGAAACCTTGATGACGCCTACATTAACAGAGAAGTGGGTTAAGATCATAACATATTACTTTCTTTCTATATTATGTCCCCTCCTCTCTACCCATGAACATCATGTTGCTGATGCTTTTGAGATCTCAATGAAAGCACATCTAGGACCAACATGCTGTCAGGCATTCAATGTGATCTTGCTGTGCTGCCTAACTAATAGAGGGGTGTGCAACATAGCTCTGCTCCCCGACACCCCTTCCTGACAGTCACCTGGGAGGCAACACTCCTTCCCTCTAAGTAGTCAGACAGAGCACTATATACTACTGATCTTTCAGTTTATAATAGGTGACTGCTTTGAGAAGCACTTGTCTGATGTACAATTAATTAATCTAATAAAAAAAACTCTAATATTCTACTGCCACCTCCACCATTTGTAGAATTCTGAAGGCAACGAGCCCCACATACAGGCATGTATTTTAAAGCACATTATTGTAAAAATAAACAAAATTTCCTGTGCATTTTTTACTATTTTCCAGGTGGCTCCGTTTCCAACATGTATGCTGTAAATCTAGCCAGATATAACCATTGCCCTGATATAAAAGAAAAAGGACTTTCACAGGCTCCACGACTTGTCATGTTTACTTCAGAAGAGGTATGCTAAGCATTATTTCACAGGAACTAAGTGCAGTTCAACAATAATTGCTGTTATGTGTTTTTGTTGCTTGATTGATCGTTTCATAAGGTAAAACATAAACTATGGGTTTCATATTCGATATGTCTGTACAACATTTCATGATGGAGCTTGCCATGGTAATCTGGTGACCATTTGTTCTACTTCAGGTGCTGTAAAAGTTGCAAAGTCATGTTAGAATACGTGAGATAAAACGGAACATTTAAATTGCGTAGTTACACTAGCAAGATACTAGCAAGACATGCCAATCAAATAAGAAATTCTGAAAAATGTATCGGGCAAAGTATTTCTCAAAATATATTGTTAGGGTTTTAGATTTCTGTATGCTGTGTTATAATATTTGTACTTATATTTTCAATGTTAGAACTGTAAGCACTAAATGTTACCAGATCGATGTCAAGTAATCTTTGAGTCATGTATCTGTTTTGATTTTTTTGTCTATTCTACAGACGTGGAGCTAAAGGCTAATGTAGGGCTGCCCAACAGGTAGATCCCCAGATGTTGTAGAACTACAACTCCCATGATGCTTTGCATGCCTTTAGAATGCATTTAGAATGACAAAGCATCGTAGGAGTTGTAGTCCTACAACATCTGGGGATCTACCTGTTGGGCAGCCCTGGGCTAAGGGGTCCGCACTTACTTTTTAGCACACCTGTTTTTTAGCATCATTGTGCTTAATATATCGATACGCATTTTTATTACTCCTAAATCTTTGAATTGTGAGTGGAGGGGGTCTATTTACCAAGGTTGGTAAACATTTATTCTTGTTTAATTTTGGTTTTTAAAAGTGGACACAATGTAGTCTATTAGTTTGTTTTCAAGTTGGCTGTCAAGATTCATTATTTTAAACCTAGCAATCAGGAAAGCTTTAAAGGTATGTTCTAGATGGCTTAAGCTCTTAATCTGAGTTCCTTCTTTATTTCCCCTCTGCTTCATTTTAATAATTCAAGGATTTCACAAGTCATGAAAGAAAGTCATGATTCTATTAACGAAATTGAGTTGAATATTATGCATATCTTTTTTTTTTATTATTATTTTGAAAGCAAAGAGAATTTGAACAAATTAATATAAAATTTACCTGCAAAAATTATGTATTGACATCATATATCTCTCAGACAATCAACGATAGAGATGGAGCATTAATTCTTCAAATCCGATCAATATGAATACTTTTCCCTAGAATATAGCCATAGAAAATCAAGAAGAATCCTGTAATTTAAACTCGAATAAATCAAATTAACTAATCCATTTTGACACAAAGATGCAGCCTCCTAATTGTAGTCTATAACCAAAGTCTGCTTTCTGACATATGTCCATCTCAAATTGCCATTTAGACACCAGAGGAATTTGAATGCTTCTTAATAGGCTGTCCATAACTACGCAATTTCCAGCTGTGGCACCATAGAATCCATTATGATCCACTGAAATATTAGTGTAAGCTAAATAGAAAGTAGGCATCACAGGTGTTGATAAGGGATCAAGATCCAGTTCCACGCACCAACTAACAAATACGTTCCAAGTAATAATATTATATTGGATCACTTGGTTTTGAGTTATATCCAAAATGCTCTCTATTAAAATCCTGTACTAAACTCCTGGAAATCAGCCATTCAGCCATGTAGGCTCCCACCTGGATTTGGCAATAACTACAGATGCAACAGTCTTGAATAATCTCTGGACATTCCCAGCAGCTGAGACAACCAAGTTTGTGATGTCCAAAATAGGGTTTTAGAACAATGAATGCTGCCTGTCATCTGATCTGTAGAAGAATTTGATCTGCAGCGGAGAATGCTAGAAACATATAATCACATCCAATCTTGCAGGAAGGCATTTGTGGCCTTTGGATTTAGTCTCCAAATGCAAAGAAATCAATTTATAAAGGTTGCTAAATTTCTGAGATAGTCTGTTCAGTTGACCATTACTGTAGCTCTTGATGTATCTGGAATTTTAGTTCTCCATTATGTTCATCAATCCTAAAATGAATTCCACCTGTGATATATTATTTGCTAAGCAAAACCTCTAAAATTCTTTTACCAGATTTGCTAAGATTTTGGATTAACACCTCCAAGATGATTGATGTCACGGACTGCAGTATTGTCCATCCGTAACAATCTTCAACAATTAATTCTTTGTTTGGAAAGACTTCTTTCCAAAACACAAAGGATCCTGGCACAAGTTCCAAACAATTTATGTGCAGTTTTAATTTATCTGTGACCATCTTCCTCCTTTGGAAACGTTCCTACTTCTCAAACAAAACAACATGCATGTCATTCCTAACTAATTCTGGAGACGTGCTGAAAATTGCTTTACTGTTCAAAAAACTTCATGTTTCGGAGCTACCAATGAAATTCATTCTTATTTATCCTCTCCAACAGAACCAAGTTTGAATTAGCAAGAATCATATTGAGAGGTCTTATTGTTACTTATTGCCTGGTGGTGAAATCCAGAGGTCCTAGGAAAATAGCGTGAATCAGAAGTCAAATGATTCTTCTAATTTATTTTTGATTTTTTGATTTTATGAGAAGTAAATTTCATGTCAAAGTACATTTCCCACTACCGTATATAGTTCAAAAAAATGTATTCTAAAGAATGAGTGCTTATTTTTCTGAATTTATTGAAAGTCCCAGAAATAAAATGTATCTGATCATATTCAAATGTTATTTCTCTTAATTTCCCTGAAATCTAATTTCATGAATAGTTTGGAAAGGTTCTAGATTTGGGAATGAGAAAGAGTAATATAAAAACGGTTAGAAGTTAGCATACAGAAAAGGTGAATAGCCATAAGACAACAATGCTAAATTAAACTCGTTAAAAGGAAACAATCACATAGAAAGTATGTTGTGCAAAGCCTGTGGATAATATATACAAACATTAATTTCTGAAGGAAATATTAATAAGCAAAATAATAAAAAAAATACTCTAGTTCCTCTGAAGGAACAGCAAATAAAAAGGAATGTAGGCTATTTGATGTGATGTTTATAATGTAGTATGACAAACGGAAGATACCACTCTCACACTTAGGCATCTAGGTGCTTATCAGGGCCAGGGTTTGCAAAACCCAGTTTAGTAGATAAAAAAAAAAATAGTTCTAGGCACTCAGGAGTGCTGCAGAAAGGCAGGATTATTGGGGGGGGGGGGGGAAGTGCATTGTTTCGGCCTACACAGAGGCCTTTATCAAGCTCGATAAAGGCCTTTGTGTAGGCCGAAATGTTGCACTTTTTTGTTCCAATAAACCTGCTTTTCTGTCGCAATCCTGAGTGCCTGGACCTAATTTATTTGTATATATATAATGTAGTATGAGACATGATTGGCCCAGGGATGGATATATGATGTCACTACAATTTCTTCTGTTAATATTTATATTCATTTGTTCAAATTCTCTTTACTGCAGAAGGAAGTAACGACATATAAATGCATACTTTGTGCCTTTTTGTCATGCAATACTATTAGACAAATGTCAAATGATTTGTCTTGTTTGTTTTAAGTTGGTATCAGTTCATATTTCAAAAAATTGTTAAAATCTTAAAAATTCAAGCTGCCTCTGATTTTATTTTATGATTGCTCTAGAGTATTTTAGCATCCTCACTACGATTACAAATCAAAAACCATGAAAAATAATAATATTGCAATTTACCAATGTTCTAGTTCTTTTTTTTAATTTTTTTTATATATTTTACCTTTTTTCCTCCTATGAGTCAGTCAGAAGAGACCAATTTAATATAGACCACATTGCATTACCCGCTGACTACAATGATGTATTCTCCCTTTAAGGGAGACTCAAGTCAGAGATCTATGGGAATAAAACTCATTCAAATGTATTTAAATTAGCTGATTTGAATTTATATAAATGCTTATATTGAAGAGCATTTGTTCCCTGTTACAAAGCACTCTTTACCAACCTCCTTTCTTTGCTAGCCTATCATGTCAGGTAAGATTGCTTTGAGCTGCTGGAACATATTGCAGCAAGTGGATTTAAAAGAAGTATTCCAGAATTCAGTTTTTCTTGGATTTCTTATTCCAGCTTATCATGGAGCTTAGTGTGTCTGCCGATATAAATTTAAAATAAAAAAACAAACAAACATGGTACAACTAATACAAATCCAATGTAAGCAATATAGGTATAATTGTGTTTGCTTCTCCTAATAATGCACGATAAATGAAAAATCACAAATAAAACTTGTCTTGGTCCCACCTGGTGCCTGCTGCCACCTCCACTGATCCTGGAAGCTACTAAATCCTCTCCATTTAGGACAGTGATGGCTAACCTTGACACCATAAATTGTTTCTGGACTACATTTCCCATGATGCTCAGCTAGCTTTTAGACTCTAAATGCTAGCTGGGCATCAAGGGAAATGTAGTCCAGAAACAATTTATAGTGTCAAGGTTAGCCATCACTGATTTTGGATGATGCTCAGAAGAGCTAAAAGAAGCTCCTTAAATGGCACTATAGACACCCAGACCACTTCAGCTCATTCAGCTTGGTGCAGTGTCCCAGTTTACTTAACTCTGCAAAACTAATTATTGCAGTTTTTAAGAAACTACAATAATTAGCTTGGTGGGTTAACTCCACCTCTAGTGGCTGTCTACCAGAGAGCCACTAGTGGGACCTCTGGCTATTAGGCGACTTTTGGTCACCTAACTAAGTCTGGACTTCCTCACGCTATGCATGAGGACATCCACCATTGCCAAAACCCTATAGAAAAGCCTTGTATAATGCTTTCCTACGGGGAAATCTGAATGCATTAAAGGGACTCTCCAGTGCCAGGAAAACAATCCGTTTTCCTGGCACTGCAGGTCCCCTCTCCCTGCCACCTCCCATCCCCGGTTGCTGAAGGGGTGAAAACTCCTTCAGTCGGGGGGCGGAGCTAGCAGCCATACTGAGAAGTCGCACATGTCTAGAGCTCTGAGAGAAAATCGCATAATTAAGGCGAAAACAGCGAAAAAAACTATTTTTTTACAGCTATCAGGGCTGCTACCTGTTCCTGGATGGTCATGGGACGGCGAACTAAAAAACCGAAACCGGACAGACCCCCATCCACCGCGGACATTGGAGAACTCCTGCGGAGGCCTCAAAACTGCCAGAGGCCCAATATGGCGCCACAGCTAGAAGGCCTATATCACTCTTTCAATGAGGCCACAGAGTCTGAAGACGACGACTACGGCGCTGGGGCGATGAGCAGAACAACTCTCCCACCCAAGAACCCTAGCCTGACAGAAGAGAAACTTAAAGACATGCTGGGTGAACTACGCCGCAATATAGCGACCGACATAGGAGTGTTCCGGGACGAGATAAGTGGAGTGGTAGCCCGCTTGCAAAACGCGGAGCTCAATACCGCCGCACAAGAATCCCGACTGATAACAGTGGAGCAACAAATCTCTGCACTGCTAAAGACACAAAGACAGCAACAAGATAACCTGGCAGCGCTGGAGGACAGGAGGCGCTGGAAGAACCTTAAAATCCGAGGCCTACCTGATGCGGTAGAGACCGCAGAGCTGCCGCACTTAATCCGCAGGCTGCTCACCACGCTCTTCACGGCCAAACAGGCCAAAGGGATACCACTGGACAGCTGCTTTAGCATCTCCAGACCACACACTGGCACCCCAGAAGGGGGAAATGATGTAATCATACGATTCCAACACGGGCGAGACCGCCAGACGCTCATGTCGGCCGTGCGCAACAAGTCACCCTTCTACTTCGAGGGTCACTCTTTAACCTTTTACCCAGACCTCTCAAAGGCTACTATGGACTGGAGAAGGTCTATGCGACCCCTGACTGCAGAACTCTTGGCACATAACATACCCTACCGCTGGAGCGCACCCAAAGCTCTAATTATACCCAGAGACACGGGTCATCTAAAACTACATGAAGCTACCGAAATACCTGAAATCTTGCAGCAGCTCGCATTGGGAGGGCAGACTCCGGCCACAGCAGAACCTAACAAGCCGAAGGCGACTTCAACTTGGAACCCTGCGACAGCGCAACCTTTTGTACCGGCAGCCCAGAGGGGAGAGAAAGCATCTACTTCAATACCGTGAACTCTCTGACATCGTCCACATTATGGACTTAAACCTCTCTCAGTAATGTTTCACTTTTGTGTTTCTACTTTTATGTTTAAATGTTACCCACTACTTCAAGAATACTTGCTTGACCTCTTCAATGATGTGTGGGCGCACCGCACTAGTTTTTGTTTACTTGTTCTCCCCCCCCAAGCCCCCTGTACAATCCCTAGAAATATCGTCCGGCATACCTGTTTCTGGTATATATGCAGGGGGACGTAAGCCACTCCAACACGCTTCTGGTTCCCTAACCCGGACCCATCTAACGACCAGAGCGGCAACTGTTGCACCCTGACTCTTAGGCACTCAGAGTACACTTACCCCACACCGCATGAGCAGATGCTGCACGTTAGTTAGCCTACGGTTTCCTACACTTATTACTATTTACAACATGTACTACTATTATTAACGTTCTCTATATACTATATACTAAAAAATTTGCTGTTTTACTGATGCCTACAATTGTATACCTTTTGTCTGACAGAAAATATTTGATCTAGCTGTTGTGGCTAAACAAGATTGTATGTACCATCAATGCACACGAAAAATAAAGAATTAAAAAAAAAAAAAGAAAACTCCTTCAGTCACTTACCAGAGGCAACGTCATGTCCCACGTTGCTGCTTCTTCCTCCGCCGCCGCTCATCTCCTTCATTACGGCAGCCGGCGAGGGAGACTGATCCCTCCCGCTGGCTGGGGAGACCGAATGCGCACGCGCATTAGACCTCTGCACAGGAAAGCATTGAAAATGCTTTTCAATGCTCTCCTACGGGGATTTTAGCAACGCTGGAGGTCCTCACACGTGAGGACGTCCAGCGACGATATAGCACAGAAAAATTGTGCTAGGGACCAGGAAGTGCACTCTAGTGGCTGTTTAGTAGACGGCCACTAGGGGAGGACTTAACCCTGCAAGGTAATTATTGCAGTTTATGAAAACTGCAATAATTACAGTTGCAGGGTTAAGGGTAGTGGGAGTTGGCACCCAGACCACTCCAATGGGCAGAAGTTGTCTGGGTGCCTGGAGTGTCCCATTAAGTCTTCTCCATCGGCGGATAAGCGAAGGTGGGCACGAGCCTGCGCTGAGGGATATATTGCCGCTGGACTGAGGTAAGAGACAGAAGGTGTTTTTTCCCTTCTGCATCACAAGCGGGGGGTTACGTTTTTGGTCGAAACTGGCCCCACCCATGCTCCACCTCCTTGGCTGAGATCATCAAAATTGCCAAACTGGGCCAATCCACTGCTTTCCCATAAGGAAATTGATCTGCTGTGACAATAATAATCTCCTCATCGAGATGCATTTAATCAATGCATCTCTGACATTATTCAGCACCTCCATGCAAAGCTTGGAGACACTGAACATCATGTGTAGCACTATCCCAGGAAGCACCTCTAGTGGCTTCTGGTCCTATAAGGTTGCTGTACTGACACTAACTAAGTAGTCAGACTTCTTTGCCTGTCAATTGAGTGGCTAAATGAAAAGCAATCAAATGTGTGCTATTCAGTCACAAATACTTATGTAAACTTTATTGACCTTAGAAAAAGTGCATAGACCCTGCTTTCCTAATAGAAGGCCTCCAATTTTAACTATCCCCCTTCAAACTCTGTTTCAGTTTCTATGGTAGTTTAAAAGCAAATAGATATTTATTTTACTCACACTAAGTATTCTTTCACAAAATGTGCTATAGACATATAATTTGACCACTGGTGAGAAAAATAGCACATTTTCCTTGTTGTATATAGTAATTTATGCCAATTGTATGCATCTATATGTCTGAAGTGAGCATGATTGTAATCACCAGGTAAGTAGTAATATGTTTTATTTTTTAGCCAACTACATTTCTTATAAAATACTGGAGTCTGATTTCTCTTCATTACTAACAGACCGCTTTTGCCAAAGTTCCTCTTCGCTCATTATTTGTATAAGAGGCAGATTGTTTTTCTGTGCGTTTGTGAGTTATTTCCTGTTCATAGACAGTTATTATTACTTTTTGTTCTACAGTGTCACTACTCCATGAAGAAGGCAGCTGCTTTCCTTGGTATTGGCACACAAAACGTGTATTTTGTAAAGACCGATGATCGGTGAGTGGATATTCATTCCTTAATCTTTTTTTTTTATTCTAAATCCGCATCATCCCGATCATTTGACAAAATAGTTGCAAGAGCACGAACGACTGATTACTGCAAAGTTAAAAGCAAACCAGGCATCTAGTTTTATGTATTTCATGTGTTTTGACATCTTTGAGATAAATGCATTAAATGTCAAATATATTTACTCATTATAATGTCAGTGTTATTTAACAGTACATACATAATTATAGTGCATTTCTCTTATATTGTGTCTAAGTTAACCTTGCCATCAGGCATGCATAATGCTTATCAAGGTCTACTATATCTTAATTAGATTTTATCTTTTTATTATTATTATTATTATTATTATTATTATGAATGTTTGCCAATGCATATTAGAACCCATTAAGCTTTTTTTTTTATTCTACTATAGAGATGAATATCCACTTCTCCCAGGAAGTGGCCGGGGCAATTTCGTTTTTAGTCCCAGTTTCTTATGTAGTACAGTGGTGGCAGTACATACACAGTAAAAAAAACCATCAAATCGCTGGAGATAGTTAAAGATACACTTGGCAATAAAGCACAATAACTTGAGTGTACCTTTAGCCATGGAGTGGCGTGTGCAGGTCCCATCACTGCTTTTGAACATTCTTTTTGATAACCATACCTCTTCCGAACAAAATAAAACGCCTTGGCCCATGCCAATAGATAGTTTTCTTTATTTGCACATCTTTGAGCATGACTGGGATATGCATGGGGGAGCACTGGCTCAAGACACTGACGTGTTTCGTGCCTCACTGACATTTCATCAGAGACCATCTGATAAATTGCCAGTGAGGTGCAAAACACAGTGTCTTGACCCAGTGCCCTCCCATGCATATCCCAGCCATGCTCTAAGATGTGCAAATAGAGCAAACTAACCTATTATCTGCGTTGGTCAAGGCATTTGCTTTTGTTTAGAGCAGAGCTTTTAACAATGATTGGCAGGAACTGGGGGCAACTAGTTTGCAGAATAATGACGTGTGGACTTTTACACCACGCACACACATATATATATATATATATATATATATATAACCAAATATAGGGGGAAAATCATAATATAAAAAATCCGACAGTTCCCTTTTAACTCCTTTAGGACCAAACTTCTGGAATAAAAGGGAATCATGACATGTCAGACATGTCATGTGTCCTTAAGGGGTTAAGGGGTTAAACATCAATACTTTAAGTTCTACTCATCTTGTGATTTCATTTGGGTATGAAGCCACCAATGTCAAATATGTAGGATATTTCATGCAAGTATAAAAAGCAAATTTTAATAACATCAATGAATTCTATTAGTCCTTATGGAATCAGTTATAAATGTTGTCAATCAAGCTACTGTTAATATAAAATATAAAACAGATAAAACACATATACAGCACACCAGTTATCTTTATTTGAGCAATGTTTTTTAAAGGACAACTTGTTAAATGCATAAATTGTGTGTCATTTAGAGGGAAGATGATACCACAGGAACTGGAGAAGCAGGTGGAGAGAGCAAATGAAGAGGTAAATCTACAAGATGAAAGTTAAATGCATTTTTAATGATTTTGCTGCAAATTGGCCTATCCACTAGGCACTGAATTAAAATGCCTAGAAAATAATTTAGCTAATGTTAAATGAAAAAATAAAAATGAAAAAAGCAGTGGCAGAAAATAAACTTCAGGTAAATGTATGTGAAAATGTATGCTGTAGTTGGGTAGATGAAAAATAAGATTGTATGTATATATGCATGAGGGAGGCTATATAGTGTTACAATGCCAATGCACAGATAGAAAAAATGGGTACCTAGATTTAAAATGTTAAATTAAAGCTGTAATAATAGATGAGTAGAACATATGTTTCTGTTTAAGAAGTACTGAAGTACTTTCTCTACAATTATTCTGTTTTTACTCCAGTAAATGCCATTCTCATAATGACCCACAGGGCACCTACTTCACAAGATGTAGTGTGCTCATAGAATCATGGGACCAGTGATGTGCACACAATCCATAGGGCCCCGGTGTGAAACTGGTCCATGTCCCTCCCGCCTCCTTCCCCCGACAGACACACAGACCCATACATACATACACATAGAGACATATACATACATACATACATACATACATACATCACATACATACACACAGACACATACACATATATATGCAGAGACACATACATACACACACACAGACAGACACACAGACACATACACACACACACACAAGACACACATACATATAGACAGACAGACAGGCACACAGACACATACAGACACACACACACATACACACACACACACACACAGACACACACACACAGACACACAAACACATACACACATACATAAAAACAAAAAAACACACATATACAAAATGTTTAAGTCACCCTCCTGTTTCCTACCTTTTAAATGCAGGAGGGTGACTTTCCCTGGGGTCCAGTGGTGTCTCAGGCTGACTCCCTCTCCTTCCTCCCGCGCGGGCTCTCGCTGATAGCTGGGAGGAGTGACTGGTACAGTCACTTCCTCCCAGCTGTGATGTCATCTCTATTGGGTGCTCCTAACAGCATTGGCCACCCGATGGGCCCCTTGAACGTGCGGCCCCAGCGGTTTGTCACAGGGGCCCGGTCGCTGCTGCAACCCCTTGCGATCACTGTATCTACGCCACTGTGTGGGACTATATGATCTACATCGAATACCAGGCTGTGCCAACATGATTTTACACCATACCTCTTTCTGTGATGCAAAAAATAGGCTGCTGATTCTGAGCAAGATACAGTGTTACAGTAATATTACTGTTACAATGATGCAATTAGTAAGGGTACTGTATATAAGAGGGTTCTGTGAGTTTGATGAAAACTGTATGATGTGAATGAAATCAGTGCTAAGAGGTCAAAACATCCTATATGGTGTGATGAACATCCTATGGTGTAATGTTAGATTGATGCACTTGGTAAGGGAGTTATATGTGACAAGGTGACCAACGTAAGCTCTAAGGCTGATGTTAGAAATATGTAAGGTGTACGAGTGTCGCATATAAATGGGATCAATTCAGTCTCTGTTTAACGTTTTATAGATGCTGCATGTGAATTAGATGCCGTCTATCCATATTCTGCAATGCATATGCATGCTGAGTGTGAGCATAGTAGACATTATAAGAGTACTTTTGTGAAATTAATGCTGTGTCGTTCATGTTTCAATTTCCATGAATGTGTTGTAAGATTAATAAGTACCAAAAGAATATCGTAAGGATAGGGTTGCTGTGAGATTGATTTGAGCCTTGTTTTTTATTTTATTTTTGTTTTTGTCCTAACCTATATACAATATAGTATTGTTTCGTATTGATATCATATTGATGCTATGTAACACATGACTGATATAAAGTTATTTTCAGGGCTGCATTTTGTCCATGGCATAGCTCTCCACATCAGTCACTTACCACAAACTAAAATATAGCAAAAATAAAATAAAGTTCTTTATTTACCAAATGAATTTTCCATGATCTATTGTGATTTTTATTTTTAATCAGCGCACACAGTAGATATTCTGTAGGTTTTTTTTTTTAAAGTAATGTTTCCACTAACAGAGGTGGGAAGACTTTTTATTTCGCACTGGAATCCTTGCTATCTTTGTACTAAAAGCAAATACGCATCCTAAACATTCTAGCTGTAGCAATACGGCAGGGTGGGAATGCTGATGATAGCCCATCAGATGCCTTGAAAGATGTTGTTACAACAGCATAATTAACATAAGGCTGACATCATTTTTCACACCTTGATGGTCAAACAGGATAACTCTGAGTATCACTTTCTATTCCCTCCAATCTGTTTGAGTGTCATTCACAATAAAGTACTAAAAAAAGAGCAATCATCACAAAAACCAATGGAATTATTCCTGCTCGTTCTGTTGGTTTCCACACTGATGGCTTCACTTTGAGAACATTGTGTGAAACATTTTTAGAAATCTCTCTAAGATATAACTTATTGATACCGGAGAAACTGACGGAAGCCAAGCACAGAGAGATGGACACAGGTTTCTTCAGGAAGGAAGAGATTCTTTATTGGATCACCGATCGGGACTCAGAGGGACTAACGTCACCAAAATACAGCAAGTTCTGAGCCCCGGACAATAGTGCAGGCTCCTTATATAGGCACATAACTCCTCCCATATTAAGCTCCACCCGCACATTCTCTTGACCAATCAATACAAATAAGAATTAACTTCCTGCTTGACCGCATGGCCTGTCCAACACAATGGAGGAGGGGAATACTACATCCTGTATTCTTGCACATGCTCCGTACACTACTGATCGTATCTTGCCTCGTGCAACCAACTGATCGATATGTCAGCATATGCACGTACACATGCCACGTGGTAATCTCGGCCTACTAAATTTATTTTTACCGAGATTCCACCACATTCCCCCCTTTGATGCCTCTTGATATTTTACAATTACTTGAGGCATCACTTAACCTTAGTTTGCATACACCGCAAGTTACCTTGAACCAGACCAGACTTAACTTATGATGTGAATCTTCAACATTCATCTTCCTGCATTGGTTCTCCCTGATCTAGAGCCTTATATTTATAAATTGCCATTATCTGTGCAGCAGCCTTCCTCTCTGCTATATTTTCTATCAGACTTTGCACAGACCTAACTACTAAGGGTATAAGACACGGTAGGAGCAGACACAACATTAAAATCAGTAGGACTCCACCTACCACTGCCTTAAGCCCTCCAAACCACTCATACCAGCTACCAAACCAACTACTTGGATTATACCCTTTCCATACCTGAGTAGGCACATGCGCTAGTTTAACCATATGGCTAGTAAGCTCAGCTATTGCTTGCCCTTCGTCATCGATTTGAAGACAGCAATTGCTCAGGTTAAACTTCCCACATACACCTCCCTCTACTGCCAAAAGGTAATCCAAGGCTAATCTATTTTGGTATACTGCTGTCCTCATCCTGGTATTATGCTTCGCTAGAAGATTGAGCGCTTGTGATGTCTCGTTAGTGATAATCTCAACCACCGCCTGTAATCTAATAATACGGTTGAGCATATAAATAGGGGTTCTATAACCAAAGGTACCATCTTCTGCCCACGTGGCTGGCCCATAATAATCTATAATACGCTGGGGAGGCCATTCATCATCTTCCCAGGCGCCTATCTCTATGGGTCCCCTTTTCTTCCTATGATTCACATCATATACTTTAACACCTAAAGTCTCACCTGTTTCAATAGGTAACAAGAAGAAGGATGGTTTGAGCATACCCAACACACATGCCCCTTCCCAGTCCTGTGGCAACTCCGAATAGGCTTTCTTACCACAGATCCAGTACAAATTTGCTGGGGCTCTCCAGGTAGATGTGATGGATAGATCAAACCACACATCCTTTAAATTGGCGTATCTAGCAAACGGGTTAGATGGTTCTGAGACATTTGAAGCCGACCACCAAGTTGTATTCTTTGTATCATCATCATAAGCTTTTTGCCCTAGACAAGTTAATTCTCCTACAGAAGTATTATACATTATTCCTTTCCTTGCTATGCAAACATAACCTATGATGGAGGTCTTTAATCTCCACTCAGATTTACCTCTAACACTCATATGATAATCGGCTTGTGTAGATATTAATTGGTCAACTGCCTCAAAACCGGACATTACCTCCTTTGCTTCCCAAGGCCATTGGTCTCCCATGTTAGTACCTCCACACACATAGCAGTTGGTAACATTAAGACTACCGGCAATACTTTCAGCTAAATCAATGAACAGGTTCTTAGCATTATGGGGGATCTTATTATCTATACTCATCTCTTCATAAAAGGAATGGTATACTTGATGAGTCTGGGAGGATACCGTATCAGTCTCTATCCCTATAAACAATATTGTCCCAGGATCTAAACCCGTCCCATATATTTGAAACCCAAATAAATTACCATACTTGTCTAAGAACTTGTCGGGATTATTTATAAGTATATGGACTGGATTGCATTCCATAGACTTACAATATGGGCTAGTAGGCAACTTAGTCACTATCATGTCCTTGTCTACTGTCTGTCCCCAAGTTGCCCACCCCACACAAGACCAATATGGGCAAAAGTTATAATCTCTATTTGGGCATCTAGGACTCACATATTTTTTTTTACTACTGGGACAAATATATTTATCGTTAGACCCATACGTCCTCTCCCATCTAAGATCCCCACATACATTCCACGGCTTTCTACCACTTGATATCGCCTTACATGCATCAAATAGCAGAACACCCGAAGAATATACGGATTCTAATACTGTCTTGTTAATTAGGGTCCCCTGAGGATCTCCATTCCTGAGAGTCAACCAAATTGTACGAGGTTGATACTCTGGACTGAAGCACTTAGGTTCTCCTACTCCTAAATGGCACACACTATATTCTATATTAAGGTATCTACATCTTGATACATCTCCTTTACACTCGTATTGTGAATGCCAAATTAGGGTTTGGGAAATATGGTTACCTGTTCTTGTAGTCTTAATGCATACCTCACAGCTAGGAGTGTCGGTACCTCTACCTTCCTGAATATAAAAATACACATAAATAAACATTATCAAAAACACATCTTTCGCCGTCATCCTCAGTCTTCGTCCGTGCGAAGGCACCTCAGCTTCCAGGATGTAAGGGCTGCAGGGAATGGAGTTCTGCTCGTCTTCACAGGAGTCCCTTCGAGACTTTCCCTGACTTATACACTATACGTCGGTGAGCGGACAGGCTTTATTATGGCCGTCTAAACACTCACTTCACCAAATCTCTGTAACAATAAAATTTTGTAATCCACAAAGTTCCTCGTTACTCCGACTGAGTCGTGCGTTTTAACCGGATCTTGCAGGGATTCTCTGGATCTGCTGTAACTTGCCAAGAATCGACTGCTGCTGGTTTAACCCTGGAGTGATGTATCCACGGAGTCACTTCGGCTACTTTTATCGCTGTAGGGGTAGACAAAAGAACAACATAAGGACCTCTCCACTTGGGCCCTAACGGTACATTATTCCACTCTTTAATCCACACTTGGTCTCCTGGATGGTAACTATGAACTGGGGGATAAATATTCACAGGTAATCTATCTTGTACCCATTTCTGTACCTCCTCCATAGTCTTACCCAACTCTACAACCTGCTGCCGGGTAATTCCTTCTCCCAACTGACTCAAGTCCCCCCTTAAGTTACCAAGTACGGGAGGTGGTCGCCCATACATGATTTCAAAAGGAGAGAGGCCCATCCTTCTGGTAGGGGTACTGTGGATTCGCAATAGAGCTATGGGTAAGAGAACGTTCCACTTAAGTTGGGTTTCCTGACACATTTTAGCCAACTGGTTCTTAATAGTTCTATTCATTCTCTCTACCTTACCAGAACTCTGGGGTCTGTATGCAGTATGAAGCCTCCACTTTATACCAAGCATATGAGTCAGTTGCTGTAGGCACTGATGAACAAAAGCTGGACCATTGTCCGATCCTATAGAGCAGGGTAGTCCATATCGGGGTATTATTTCTCGTAACAGGAATCTCACAACTTCTCCTGCTTTCTCTGTACGAGTAGGACATGCTTCTACCCAGCCTGAATAGGTGCACACAATTACCAGCAGGTAACGATGTCCACCCGATTTAGGCATCACTGTAAAGTCAATTTGTAAATCGGACATGGGGAGTCCCCCCATAAACTGGACTCCTGGTGGCTTTACTGGTCCTTGTCTTGCATTATTTTTAGTACACGTTACACATCTTCGTACAATGGCCTGAGTCAAGTTGGACAATCTTGGTATGTAGAAATGTTTTCTGAGAGATTCTTCTGTGCTGTCTCTCCCAGAATGTGTCCCGTTGTGATAATTTTGGACAATTTCTACCGCTAGTGATGCTGGAATGACTATTCTTCCATCTTCTAACTGATACCATTTGTTCTCCAAATACTTTCCAGGTTCAGTTTTTAACCACTCCTCTTCTTGAGCTGTATAAACTGGAGTCCATTGAGACAGTGGAGTTGGTATAAGAGCAGCTATATGCCCCACATACTCCTGTCTTCCCGATTCAGCGGCACGCTTAGCTGTACTGTCTGCCATCCGATTTCCTTTAGTTACATCACCATCTCCTCTCAGATGCGCTCGACAATGTATAATACCGACTTCCTTCGGCTCCCACACTGCTTCCAATAGTTGTAGGATTTCAGCTGCATATTTGATTTCTTTGCCTTCTGAATTCAATAGTCCTCTTTCTTTATACAAAGCTCCGTGGGCATGAGTGGTTAAAAACGCATACTTGGAGTCCGTGTAGATATTCACTCTTAAACCTTCAGCCAATTGTAACGCTCGTGTCAGTGCTATCAATTCTGCCTTTTGTGCTGATGTTCCTTTCGCCAGTGGCCGAGCTTCTATCACCTTGTCTATTGTTGTTACTGCATATCCTGCATAGCGGATCCCTTCTTTCACATAACTACTGCCGTCGGTGTAATATTGAACATCGGGGTTATGGATGGGAAAATCACGAAGATCTGGTCTACTTGAAAATACTTCATCCATTACTTCCAAACAATCATGTTGACTTTCAGTAGGTTGTGGCAAAAGGGTAGCTGGATTTAAGGTGTTTACAGTCTCTAAATGCACTCTTGGGTTTTCAAACAACATTGCTTGATACTTGGTCATACGGCTGTTACTAAACCAATGATTTCCTTTGTAATCCAACAACGTCTGTACTGCATGTGGGACTCGTACATAAAGTTCTTGACCCAGAGTGAGTTTATCGGCTTCAGCTACCAGCAGGGCAGCTGCAGCTACGGCTCTTAGACAAGGTGGAAGTCCGCTGGCCACTGCATCCAGTTGCTTAGACATGTAGGCAACAGGTCTTTGCCATGATCCCAAGTACTGTGTCAATACTCCCACAGCCATTCTTCTTTGCTCATGTACATACAGGTAGAATGGTCGTGTGTGATCAGGTAGACCTAATGCTGGGGCACTCATCAAAGCCTTCTTCACATCTTCAAATGCCGTTTGCTGTTCTTGAGTCCATAAGAAGGGGTCGTGCTCTGTACCTTTGATAGCTGCATACAGAGGTTTTGCCAGTATCGCATAGCTGGGAATCCATATCCTACAGAAGCCTGCTGCCCCCAAGAATTCTCGCACTTGTCTTCTATTCTTGGGTATCGGTATTTGGCACACAGCTTCTTTTCTCTCTGGCCCCATAATTCTTTGACCTTCAGAGATATGGAATCCCAGATATTTGACAGTTGGCAAACACAACTGAGCCTTCTTTCTAGACACCTTGTATCCTGCCTTCCAGAGAATGTGTAGTAGATCGTGCGTTGCTTGCTGACATATTTCCTTTGTAACTGCTGCTATCAACAAGTCATCTACATACTGTATCAATACACACTCTCCTGGGATGGACTCGAAATCCAATAGATCTTGACTTAGAGCTGAACCAAATAGGGTAGGTGAATTTTTAAACCCTTGGGGCAGTCTTGTCCAGGTCATTTGGCGTTTTGAGCCCGTTACAGCGTTCTCCCATTGGAAAGCGAAAATACATTGACTTTCTGCGGCAATTCGGAGGCAAAAGAAGGCATCTTTGAGGTCTAAGACTGTAAAGTAAGTCGCCCCGCCCGGAATTAAAGCAAGCAGGTTATATGGATTGGGTACAACTGGATGTATACTAACAACCGCATCATTGACTGCTCTCAAGTCCTGCACAGGTCGATACTCATCTGTACCGGGCTTTTGAACAGGCAGCAATGGGGTGTTCCAGGGGGAAGTACAGAATTTTAGGATACCATACCGTATGAACTTATCCAGATAAGATTGTATGTTCTTCTTAGCCTTCTGCGGGATGTGATATTGTCTTAGGCTCACTGGATAAACCCCAAGTTTTAGTTCAATTTTAATAGGTGGAATATTGCGGGCCAGTCCTGGTGGGTTGTTCTCTGCCCAAACTCCTGGTATGTTGAATAAAGACTCATCACTCCTAGGGTTTTGGCTAGTCAACGCTGTATAAAGTCGCCACTCTTCTTCCTTTGGTACGGATAATGTCATAATACCTGAAGGTCCATTAAACTTTAAGGATGTTGTTCCATTTGGTAGGAACGTAATCTGCACTTGTAATTTAGATAGCATATCACGTCCCAGCAATTGGACTGGACATTCAGGCATATAAAGGAATTGATGTTTTACTACGTGGCCTCCCAATGTACAGAGTCGACTTTTAAGAACCGGTTTTTCAGCACTTCTTCCAGTTGCTCCTATCACAGTAATAGTCCTTCCAGATGGAGGAGCAACTAGATTAGTCACCACCGAATGTTCAGCACCAGTGTCGATCATGAACGCACTCCTTTTTCCCCCTATTGATACATCGACCATAGGCTCCGCTCGACCAAGGGGGATGGAGCCCGGTCGGTATCAATAGTCCTCCATGACCATGTCAGCCAATCCTACAAAGTCCCTGCCTTCTCTATCGCGGGACCTTTGCGCTGCTGGAAAATACCTGTCTTCCCTAACACTTCCTCTGTTCCCATTGCTCCCTCTGTTACCATTACTCCCTCCGGGGCCTCCTCTACCTCTCGCTCTGCCTCTAAAGTTTCCGTAACCTGCCCTGGGTTGGTCTCTCTCGTACTGCTCTCTTTGCGGACACTCGTTCCTCCAATGCCCTTCTTCCTTGCAATACGCGCACTGATTCCTACTCAAAGGCTCCCTATTCCATCTACTATCGCCTCTATCTGGGCCCCGTCTATCTACGCCTGCGATCGCTACCGCTAGCATATCAGCCTTTTTACGCATCTTGCGCTCTTCCTCTTTCTTACTTTCTGTTTCCCTATTCATATATACTTTATTCGCTACCTCCATTAGTTGGGTGATAGACATACCTGCAAACCCTTCTAACTTCTGTAGCTTGCGCTTAATATCTCCGTAAGCTTGGCTGACAAAGGCGGAGTTCACCATTCGGGAATTATCTGCGTCTTCCGGATTAAAGGGGGTATACAAGCGGTATGCCTCCAATAATCGGTCATAAAAGACACTGGGCGCTTCATCACTTTTCTGAATCACCTCAACTGTCTTCGACATGTTAATGGCTTTCTTTCCTCCGGCTTTCATGCCAGCAATTATAGCGTCTCTATAGGCTCTGAGTTGAACCATATCAGCACCATTTACATTCCAATCTGGATCGGTGTTAGGATAATGTGTTGCGGCCCATGCTGCTGGATTAGCTTGATTCAAAGCACGGGCTCTATCCTCTAGCGCTTTAATGGCCGCTTGATTAATTCTTGTCCTTTCCTCATTGTTAAACAAAGTCATTAATAACTGCTGGCAATCAGCCCATGTCGGGTTATGTGTCTGAACTATCGAGGTGAACAGATCAGTCATAGCTTGTGGTTTCTCAGTATACGAGGAATTGTGGGTCTTCCAGTTTAAGAGATCAGTTGTCGTGAACGGGACATATACGAAGACTGGGTCAGCATGTGCCATTTGACCTGCGGCATCGATATAGGCTGACCCGGGATTCAGACGAAGAGGCATCTGATAATGTTTTAATTGTTGGGTACAGGTCAGTTGTCGGGTTTGTATGGGGCTACGTGGAAGGGCGTCAGTTATGGGTTCCAGTCGGGGAGAAATAGGGTGTGAGGATGTGGGAGCTTGGTTTTGGGAAAAGGTAGTAAATAAAACACTTCGGGTCAAGCTAGAAGAAGCTTGACCGGAAGTCTGAAGTGGCGCCAAATCAGGATATTCAGATCTAATGGGGGTTGGCTCTGATTCCGGAAGGGGAGATTTAGTACGAGAGGGGGTGGATTCTGTACTGGAGGAGGAAGCGGAAGTGGATGAGGGCAATGAGGGAAGGGTTGCAGGACTTGCAGGGTTGCATTTGCGTCACTTCCTCTTAAAGGAAAGTAAGGGGGCGGCAAAGGGATCTCGGACTCAGGGGGCGTGTCCAAAATGGGCCTAACACCAGTCCTAGTGGACAAACAAGTCCTAGCCACCATGAGGCGACATTGCTCCTCGTGGCACGTCTGGATCCATTTTGGCGAGTCATTTACGGCCTGTCTCCAACAATCAATATATGGAAACTGCCCGTAAAGTTCAGGCCTACCTGATACAGCCATGTGTAAGCGCTGTACCAGAGTTGGATCCAAACTGCCACGTGGCGGCCATGCCGCAACCAAAGTAGGCCACTCCCTAGTACACAAAGTGACCAAACGTACAGGAGACATTTTAACCCCAAAATCACAGGTTTTAAATCCCTTTTTAAAATTCTTCACCATACAACCTAAGGGATCTGGAATCGTTGACTGCGACGCGCCCATACTTATCAATGGAACGTCGCTGACAACGAATACTATGCACGCGTACTATTCAACAGTCACACCCGTTTCCTCTGGCAACAGCACCACGTGGTACGGTTACCAAGTGAAACGTACACAATAACACAATAAACACTCAGGGAATTCCCGTACACACACAGCTGTTACACCAGTCACTAGATAATCAATATTATGCCCTTTGGCGAAACTATACAGTCACCCACGCTATAATTCTCTATATACGAATTACCCGTCTATAACACACCCCAGTAACATCGTCTTTTACAAATAGCGGTTACAGTACGGTTAGCATAGGTCAAAGCACAAGTTAAGGTCACAATACAATTATTAGTGGTTATGGTGTTAAACATGCAATGGACGACAATTATTAGTACTTATATACAGTGTCAGTAAATATACAGGGTTATGGTACCGTGCACTATAATACAGCAACACACTATTAACACTCTCGCTAGACGGCTGAGCTCGCGCTATCTAACAAGATATACACTTTACTAACAATCTTTAACACATTTACAATTCCCAACTAAACTATTGGCCAGTACCTTGAATGAACTACCTAAAACTATGTACACCCGTTTTGGTTAGCCACACTGCCCAAGCACCACATATAGCGAGCTAGAGGACCGAATTTACACAGGCGCCTCTTAGTCGATTACTATCAAAAGTCTAGTGGGTTCCAAATTTACACGCCTTCCCACTTAGCCAAGATAGGTTGAGAGCTAGCGAACCGAATTTACACAGGCGCCGCTTAGTCTCCCGGTCCCTCCGACCTAGCGAACGTAATATACACCCTAGAACGCTAGTCTAGACAAGACACCGGTGTCCGGCTAGGGCTATTTACACAGGACCCCGCCTGACTAACCAAATCAAACGGTCTGACTAAAGAGCGTTCGATTGAGCGGTGCGCCTTCGCTCCTTCCCTCCGACAGAGGGGGCAGATTCCATACACAAATAACCCCTTATGGGCCTACCGCACAATCGGTATACCCCTAGTGGGTCTGCCGTCTAGAACAGCAGTTGTCTTACCTCCTCGTTCCTGAACCTGAGTTCACACTCATCGACGGGGACACCCCAGCACTTCTTACGTAGAAGCCGATGATCTCCTGGACAACAGACCAGTGGCGCCGAGACGAAGGGAGGTCCACGCAGAAGTTCAGGGGTGCAGCCGTAGAGAACGTGGGCAAAGATAGACCGTCTCACGCCTCTGCCTCTCAGCTACCGTTGAACGATGAGCTTCCCGGCCAATGCACCAAATGATACCGGAGAAACTGACGGAAGCCAAGCACAGAGAGATGGACACAGGTTTCTTCAGGAAGGAAGAGATTCTTTATTGGATCACCGATCGGGACTCAGAGGGACTAACGTCACCAAAATACAGCAAGTTCTGAGCCCCGGACAATAGTGCAGTCTCCTTATATAGGCACATAACTCCTCCCATATTAAGCTCCACCCGCACATTCTCTTGACCAATCAATACAAATAAGAATTAACTTCCTGCTTGACCGCATGGCCTGTCCAACACAATGGAGGAGGGGAATACTACATCCTGTATTCTTGCACATGCTCCGTACACTACTGATCGTATCTTGCCTCGTGCAACCAACTGATCGATACGTCAGCATATGCACGTACACATGCCACGTGGTAATCTCGGCCTACTAAATTTATTTTTACCGAGATTCCACCACATTATGTTTTTGGAAAAAATGTACTGTTGAATGAATAAATGTTTTTTGTTTCGTTTTCCTAATGCAAGCCTTTCAACTACATTATTGGACTTAAAGAAACTACAATAGTGACATTATTCATATTTTATAGAATTTTCATCACAGAAAATTCTCTTTGATGATATATATAATCTACAGATTAGTAGTAATCAGTAAGTAATGTGACTCCCATTCTCTATTTTTTATGAACATATATCTGCGTAAGGGCCTAATGTCCAGCAGCGGGGCACATACTCTGTCTTGTCTTTTAAGGGCACATGGCATGGTGTAGGGTGACATGGTGTTGGGTCATTCTTCCCTTGCAGGCAGAATGTAGGGACTGGTATGTGTTTTTATTTCACTATTACTGTTCACTGTCTTACATTTATTGCTGCAATGCTCTGAGCGCACTTCACTTTATTTTGCGAACATGGATGGGGTATGAGCCAAAAGCAAAATTATCTTTTCCAAAGCTCATCACTATTGTCTGTTATTTAAATTCACCCATTACCCCTGAAGTCTTTGCCTTTTGACCTCTCAGACCTTTTTCCAAATGGCCTCAATTAGAAATCAGTATAACTGAACTCCAGAACAAAGTTAAGTAAAAAGTGTTCCTTTTGCACCCATGTATAAGGATAAAACAGACCCTTATACAGGTCTTCAGCTCAAAAGAATCCTTAAGAGTGACTATAGATAGAGTAGACTCATCAGCCTCCTTATACATGAGGGCAATGGAGCCTGAGGCTTAGTGCCCAAATGTACACAACATGCCTTTATGCACCTCCCCACCAGTTTACTATATCCAGATTGGATTTTGCATGCTATCATAGTCAATCCATAGTAAAAAGAGGGAATTGGAGACATACCGGTATCCTGAATATTTCTAAGCTGTGGTGCTGACGTAAAGACCAAAATTTATACAAAATACAGATTAAGGAAACGCGCGCACACAAAAATCACCTATATCAACAATTCCCATAATTCCCTTTTTTTACAATGTATGCACTATCACTTTGTTTAGATTTGACACTGTATTTTTTTTTGTGTGTGTGTGTTATGTTAAATATGCACAATGCTCTCACAACAGATTATTAAATATACTATTAGCACTAACACTATTTAATTTGTCTCCCATGTTGGAATTTGTGTAGAACCCATCGATATTGGGGTACTGTGACGTCGTGGTGGGCTTAACATAATATTGGCTTATAGTGGAACTGAATTCCCATATTTAATTGCTAAGATAGGTGATTTTAAATAGCCTTGTAAAATTTAAAACAGTATTTTTGTGTGCGCGCTGTTCCTTAAGCTGGATTTTGTACCATACTAATTCCAAGCTGCCTATTAGCATTCCTGCTATTCTGATTTCCCACTTCAATCCTAAGCGCCATAGCATTCTGAGTAACTAATATTGCATTTTGGGGGGGGGAACTTTTCCAGAAAACGAGGACACAGAGATGTATATAGACTTTAAAGAGACACTGCAGGCACCAAAACAACTTAATCTAAATGAAGTTGCTATGGTGCCAGATGGCCTACTGAGGCACTCCTACCTCAAAGGATGAAACTGTTCTCTAATGGTTTAATCCCAAAGTTACCTTCAATAGCGATGCCCACTACCCACCCAGATGGAATTTTCAGATTTAGAAAGCGTGGAGTGCTGGAGTGGAAAAGGTACATTTCTTTCCAAGCCAGTTTTGTAAACAGGGAGTCACTCACTGGCTGAGAGCATCAGTTGACCTCTCTCAGCCAATCAGTGGTGCACCTGCCCGGAGAAACTCAATACTTCCTGAATCTAAAAACTCAGAAACCGGATGCCGCCTGAGGGGTAATGGACATTGCTGGAAGCAACTTTGGGGTTAAAACATTGAAGAATGGAGGCCTCCATCCACCATAACAATTTAATTTAGAAGATATTAGCTGCACCTTTTAAGAAGATACTTGATATGTTACAGTGAAATTATTATTTTATGTTACAATAAATTGGATAAAGCAGTTCTGTTTTCACATATTATTGTAAAATACAGTACTTTCTTAAACAAAAGAAGAAATGAGTGCCCTAACTAATTAAAATGTAACTTTCAATAGTGATGCTAAAATCTAATATAAGTTTCATTGATAGGAATAATGTTCCAAAAAATAATAAATAATAAACTTAAATATATACATTCTTATATCCAGAAGTATAATAATAAACCAATGAATATATATTCTCTAATTAGTGACTAGTCAGTCGGAGAATATGTGGAGAAACCCTGTAGGATCTTTAATAAAGTACCGGGCTAAGATAGATCCAATTTAAAGTATGTCAAAACCGAATCTAGTAATATCTGCACTAGATCGTTATACAGTCTACAATATCTAGTGCAGGGGTAGGCAACCTTTTAGCAGCACTGTGCCGATATAGGATTGTGATGTCCCGTAGTGTGCCGGTCCTATTTTTTTAATTGAGGTGTGAATGTTGCTGTATTCTGCTTGTGTTATTTATACTGCATTTGCTTTGTATTGTTTTATTTGTGCGTATATGAGCTATTATATTTTATATGTTCAGGAGTAGTTTGTGGTATCATGTATGATACATATGAATGTGGGCTGTGTATGGGGGCTGCTTGTGGAATTGTGTGTGTGCATGGATATGTCACATTGAGTGTTTGGTGGTGTGTGTATGTGTGGGTGCTGTTTGGGGTATTGCATGTGCAAGGCTGCATGTGGGGTTGTGTGCATGTATGTGGATTGTTAGCGGGTTACGTTTGTGCGGATTGTATGTATGTATGTTTGTTTGTGGGCTGTTCGTATTATTTGTATGAGGGGAGGGTTATTCTGCATATCTGTGTATATCTAGCAGTGCTGGTGGCTTCACTGGGTTCCAGTGGGGACCAGGCTGGCCAGGTACAGGCCAAGGACAGGAGCTGCAACAGCCACTACAGGCTGCTCTACTACAGTGTGGATTCCCATTCACAAGTGCTGGGAGGAAGTGAACTGAGATCACTTCCTCTACGTGCTGCAATGCATACATTGAGGATTATCCAGCACCACCTTTTCGTATTACCAGATATCTGAAGTTTCACTGGGACTCCTTATAGGCCAGAGCCTGTTTGGCTCTTGTAGCCTTGAGTGCCGTGCAAAGACACCTTGAGTGCCATGCCTGGCACTAGTGCCGTAGGTTGCCTACCCCTGATCTAGTGAATGTCGCTAGCTACTGAAATGTGTATACATAGTGGTACATCAAAGATTGGAGAAAACCCTAGAACCTAATAAATATATTAGGTAAAAAATAAAATACTAATAATAAACCAAAGTATTTACAAATCTAAGAACTATGTCAATAACTCAAGGATGTGCAATCCAAGTAGGAAGTCCTGAAATCAATTGGTATAGAAAAATTAACTAATAGTGACTAAAATGTATATAGTCATACGGAGGTTCTGTTCAAACGTTTTCAGAAACCTTCACCTGATAGTGTGTGCAAAACAAAGTTTTGCAATCCACAGGGGTCAAATAAAGTAGCACTTACTATGCAGATGATGAAAAAGTTCTCAGTATAATAATGTAACCCGTCTATAATGAGATCTTAATGTAACAAAACTGCAATGGCTAGAGAAAAGATGTAAGCTCAGACTTCCCTGGTAAGGTAGTAACAAAAGTGAACTTGGCTAATATGAATATAAAAGGTCTTATTCAAAAAGGTTACAAAATACCTTTGTCAAATAGAATGTGTACAGCGATATTACCATACATATAAAATATATTAGCCAGGACGCTCAGTATGCGATCATTGACTGTAATGAGCAATGCTGCAATGAGCACAGGATGTAGCCTCTGCGGATTATGAAACTGTTGACTCGGGATCCGAGACTTGTAAATACATTTTTGATCAAGTAAAATAAAATATAAGTTTTGCGTCTCTGGAACGCCAAATGCCCCTGACGCGCGCGTTTCGCCCACAGCTCATCAGAGGGGAGGCTTAGTATTAGTATTTTATTTTTACCTAATATATTTATTAAGTTCTAGGGTTTTCTCCAATCTTTGATGTACCACTTTGTATACACATTTCAGTAGCTAGCGACATTCACTTGCTATTGTAGACTGTATAACGATCTACTGCAGATATTACTAGATTCGGTTTTGACATACTTTAAATTGGATCTATCTTAGCCCTGTACTTTATTAACCCCTTAAGGACCAAACTTCTGGAATAAAAGGGAATCTTGACATGTCACACACGTCATGTGTCCTTAAGGGGTTAAAGAACCTACAGGGTTTCTCCACATATTCTCCGACTGACTAGTCACTAATTAGAGAATATATATATTCATTGGTTTTATTATTATACTTCTGGAAAAAAGAATGTATATACTTTAATTTATTATTATTTTTTGGAACAATTTTCCTATCAATGAAACTTATATTAGATTTTAGCATCACTAGTAAAAGTTACACTTTAATTAGTTAGGACACTCATTTCTTCTTTTGTTTATCTCTTTAGTCCATGGGTTAACCCCAATACGAGTGCTCCTTGAGCTTCCTCTTCCTGCTTTGTTCTTTAACAGTACTTTCTTACTCAGAATTTTCTCAGGATATTTTTGGATAGAAGCTGGTTATTCTGCTTGTCAAGTGAAAACACTTTGAACGGATTAAAACAACACAGCAGGTATAACAACCTCAAATTCAGCTAAATGAGTTGTTTTTTTTCCAAATGCAAATATTCAGTTTGTTTGCATACGGGGTGGTTAAAAATAAGGCAGATGTTTTTTGCAAATTGTGAAAATTCCACCATTTGTACACTCTTAAACTAATGTCACTCTTGTACATGGGAAGTGAAACATATTTATGGTGAATTTCAGCTCAGCTTGAATCAGCATGGACTAAACATTGATTCAAGGTGGATAATATGGACCCCCATACCATCCAATTGAGGTATTAGAGTTCCCTGGCAACTGCACACAATACATTGCTTATTGTAGGAGCATTGACTTCCTTAGTGCAACCAATATCTTTAATATACTGAGAAGTCTCATGTCTTGCAATATTTACTTTAATGTGAATTTTAATTGTTAATTAGAGAAGTCATCTTACTTTGTGGGAATTGATAGTCAAGATAATGTGTTATTTAATTTGGCTATCTAACTAAGAAGATCAAGGACCAAGGCCCCAGAAGAACTAGAATCCTGAACGTGAAAATATTCCTAAAAGAACTGAAAGCAGCTAAAGAGTGTTAAAAAGCAAAACTTATTGTTTTCCTGGCACTAAAGCTTTGCTTAGAAACGTCCTTAGTTCCTTGAAAACTGCAATATTTAGCTTTGCAGGGTTAACGGACCTGGGGCAGTGCACACAGGCCACTTCAATGAGCTGATGTGGTATGGGTGCCTATAGTTTCCCTTTAAAATATGTAAGGATTACCTTTGCAACAATAACTGAGCCCTCGTGAGGTGTGAAATTATTATTAAAAAAAATTGTTTCTGCCAAATCCCTTCTGCCGCAAATATAAATGTAAATGTATTTTTGGGACGACTGAATTTAGGGAAAAAAGCAGTTCGTGTCTGCCAAATTTTTTAACAAATGGAAAATTTGTGAAAACTAATCAGACAAACCAGAAAAGCTCTAAAATGGGCCAGTCAGTGAACAGCAAAATGCATACTGTAACGGACCGTTTCAGCATAAAAGGGGAAAAATCAGTTTAGGCGATAATCCCCTTTTCCATAGACCAGCAGCTACTATAAGCACCAACTTCCCGAACTCCCAAACTGCACGAAGTCACCAACTCTCGAACAGCAGACACACGAACCCTGGAAGCAGCCGAACAGGAAAAGCAATACGAACAGCTTACACTCCTGGCAGTCGGCATACAGTCCCCTTTCCCCCCAAGAAAGAGACACACTCCAGCTTCAGGGTTAAACAGCAACTCATTTACTCAGGGCTACCTGCCCAGTATTTATGCAGGTCTCCCACCTGGTGGACACTCCCCTAGGGGACCAAATGGAAGACTGTAACAAAGGACAGACATAAACCAATTACAGACACACAGCAGTAAACATTCCCACAATGCATCCTGGTTTCCTCCCTTCTGCCCTGGAGATAATTGTAGAGGTAATCCAATTATCTCCCAGGACAAAGACAAGACTCCATTACACATGTGGGGATCTAAATACAGTATTATGCTTTAAAATATATAAAGTCACTTTTATTCCACCCAACACAGACATGTTACATATCCCCAGATAGCTCAGGTCTGGGTGCACATTATTAGGTGAATGGCACCCAGACTACACGAATACAGTTTAATCGCCATGGAGCCAAAGTCTTTAATCACACAAATAGGCTCCATGGTATAGCTATCTGGGTTACTACAATTCCCATAGAAATACCGAATTCCAGTGTTCGGTTAACCTTGTACGATTAGGACCCAGGCAACAGACGGCTCAGCGGTGTTCGTGCAATTAAGTGTCCGTTTATAGTTCCATAGAATCCTCGCCGAACACCGCTGGTCTTTCGCACGATTAAAATGGCCGCTACCTCGTGGTCGGCAAACGAACAAAGGCCACCCAGCGTTCATCAATTAAGCTGCGGTTAACCGCAGCTTCTGGGCGGTTAATTGACGGCACACTCCATCTCCTAGGTGGTCCCTCATACGGTAGTTTGTTCGGTAGCTGGAATCTACCGAACACCCCGGCTGAAAGGCACGAATATGCCTTTCTGCAGGTAAAATAAAGCTTTTTAAAGTCTGGTCCATAGTCCAAAGGAAGCAGGCGAGCAACCAGGCTTCTCCAGCTCATAGTGGCGAGGTTGGTTTCGCCACACTTCTCCCCTTTACCAATTAGACTAACAGGGTACCTGACCTCCTGCCGGTCAGTGCCCTGGTTAGTCCAGCAACCCACCCACAAAACACAACTATTAGTACAGCCCCCCCACAATAACTGGGTACTACACCTGAAAAAATTACAAACTTGTCCAGGTCCAGGTGTCTCACCATGACTGTGTGGGGAACAGTTAGGCTGCCTTGGTGGGTTGCTGAGGGGGCAGAGACCAGCGGTATTCTGTCCTGGTGCCAGCACTACCACGGAAGTAGTCTGGTTGGAGCCTGGTTGCTGGAGACTGACTGTCTCCCCTTTAGGTGCATAGCTCGGCTGCCGGAGGGGGAGACCGACTGTCTCCCCTTTGGATACATCGCTCTGTGGCTGGGGGACAGGACCGACCGTCCCTACCCCTTGGGCTGTAAGTACAGAGACTACGGTCCCATCTGCACAGTCGTGGGGCTTAACATCTCCCCTTGGTGGGTTAGGCTGCCGCTGGAGAGAGGGTGTAACAAGCTCCTCTCTCTGGACGGTAAACTGCCGCTGGGGAAATGGGGTAGCAGGCTCCTCTCCCTGACACTCTCTCTGCTGGTGGAAAGGGGGACCAGCTGTCTCCCCTTTCATTCTCTTGTCCGGCTGCTGGGGTGCGAGACTGACTGTCTCTGCTCCCGGCAGGACACACTGCCGCTGGGGAGGATGGACGACACCATCAGCTCCCTGGGGTACACACTGCCGCTGGGGAGGGAGGACGCTGCTCTCCTCTCCCTTCACTTCACACTGCCTTCTTGGCATATCACTTTGCTGCTGGGGGGCAGGAACAACTACCTCTGCCCCCTGTAACTCAGCCTGCCGCTGGGGAGGAAGGACTGCACCTTCGGCTCCCTGGGACACACACGGCCGCTGGGGAGGATGGACGACACCATCAGCTCCCTGGGGTACACACTGCCGCTGGGGAGGGAGGACGCTGCTCTCCTCTCCCTTCGCTTCACACTGCCTTCTTGGCATATCACTTTGCTGCTGGGGGGCAGGAACAACAACCTCTGCCCCCTGTAACTCAGCCTGCCGCTGGGGAGGAAGGACTGCACCTTCGGCTCCCTGGGACACACACGGCCGCTGGGGAGGATGGACGACACCATCAGCTCCCTGGGGCACACACTGCCGCTGGGGAGGGAGGACGCTGCTCTCCTCTCCCTTCGCTTCACACTGCCTTCTTGGCATATCACTTTGCTGCTGGGGGGCAGGAACAACAACCTCTGCCCCCTGTAACTCAGCCTGCCGCTGGGGAGGAAGGACTGCACCTTCGGCTCCCGGGGACACACACGGCTGCTGGGGAGGATGGACGACACCATCAGCTCCCTGGGGCACACACTGCCGCTGGGGAGGGAGGACGCTGCTCTCCTCTCCCTTCACTTCACACTGCCTTCTTGGCATATCACTTTGCTGCTGGGGGGCAGGAACCACAACCTCTGCCCCCTGTAACTCAGCCTGCCGCTGGGGAGGAAGGACTGCACCTTCGGCTCCCTGGGACACACACGGCTGCTGGGGAGGATGGACGACACCATCAGCTCCCTGGGGCACACACTGCCGCTGGGGAGGGAGGACGCTGCTCTCCTCTCCCTTCACTTCACACTGCCTTCTTGGCATATCACTTTGCTGCTGGGGGGCAGGAACAACTACCTCTGCCCCCTGTAACTCAGCCTGCCGCTGGGGAGGAAGGACTGCACCTTCGGCTCCCTGGGACACACACGGCCGCTGGGGAGGATGGACGACACCATCAGCTCCCTGGGGTACACACTGCCGCTGGGGAGGGAGGACGCTGCTCTCCTCTCCCTTCGCTTCACACTGCCTTCTTGGCATATCACTTTGCTGCTGGGGGGCAGGAACAACAACCTCTGCCCCCTGTAACTCAGCCTGCCGCTGGGGAGGCTGCTGGGGGGCAGGAACAACTTTGCTGCTGGGGGGCAGGAACAACTACCTCTGCCCCCTGTAACTCAGCCTGCTGCTGGGGAGGAAGGACTGCACCTTCGGCTCCCTGGGACACACACGGCCGTTGGGGAGGATGGACGACACCATCAGCTCCCTGGGTTACACACTGCCGCTGGGGAGGAAGGACTGCAAACCCCCTGGCCCTCTCTGATTCCCACGGCAAGTACTCTCGCACTGCTTTCTTCACACGCTGTACTATATCCTCTGAGAGGTTGGGTCCGCATAAAGCCAATATCGCGGTGACCTCTCTGTCATACGCCTCTTGAGTGTAGCTGGGTGCCATGCTTGCTCTGCTGCAGTTGGTTCCTTGAAGATAGGGGCGCTGTACGGGTACTGGCGTTGCCCTCACTTTGTAATCCAGGAATGGTGTTGTCTGTAGCTGTCCCTCTGGTTGTAGGAACGATCCCGCCGCTTGCCACCAATTGTAACGGACCGTTTCAGCATAAAAGGGGAAAAATCCGTTTAGGCGATAATCCCCTTTTCCATAGACCAGCAGCTACTATAAGCACCAACTTCCCGAACTCCCAAACTGCACGAAGTCACCAACTCTCGAACAGCAGACACACGAACCCTGGAAGCAGCCGAACAGGAAAAGCAATACGAACAGCTTACACTCCTGGCAGTCGGCATACAGTCCCCTTTCCCCCCAAGAAAGAGACACACTCCAGCTTCAGGGTTAAACAGCAACTCATTTACTCAGGGCTACCTGCCCAGTATTTATGCAGGTCTCCCACCTGGTGGACACTCCCCTAGGGGACCAAATGGAAGACTGTAACAAAGGACAGACATAAACCAATTACAGACACACAGCAGTAAACATTCCCACAATGCATCCTGGTTTCCTCCCTTCTGCCCTGGAGATAATTGTAGAGGTAATCCAATTATCTCCCAGGACAAAGACAAGACTCCATTACACATGTGGGGATCTAAATACAGTATTATGCTTTAAAATATATAAAGTCACTTTTATTCCACCCAACACAGACATGTTACATATCCCCAGATAGCTCAGGTCTGGGTGCACATTATTAGGTGAATGGCACCCAGACTACACGAATACAGTTTAATCGCCATGGAGCCAAAGTCTTTAATCACACAAATAGGCTCCATGGTATAGCTATCTGGGTTACTACAATTCCCATAGAAATACCGAATTCCAGTGTTCGGTTAACCTTGTACGATTAGGACCCAGGCGACAGACGGCTCAGCGGTGTTCGTGCAATTAAGTGTCCGTTTATAGTTCCATAGAATCCTCGCCGAACACCGCTGGTCTTTTGCACGATTAAAATGGCCGCTACCTCGTGGTCAGCAAACGAACAAAGGCCACCCAGCGTTCATCAATTAAGCTGCGGTTAACCGCAGCTTCTGGGCGGTTAATTGACGGCACACTCCATCTCCTAGGTGGTCCCTCATACCGTAGTTTGTTCGGTAGCTGGAATCTACCGAACACCCCGGCTGAAAGGCACGAATATGCCTTTCTGCAGGTAAAATAAAGCTTTTTAAAGTCTGGTCCATAGTCCAAAGGAAGCAGGCGAGCAACCAGGCTTCTCCAGCTCATAGTGGCGAGGTTGGTTTCGCCACACATACATAATGTTAAAATAGATCAAATTAGATATAAGATTAACCAAACTCAGGGCCGGCGATTTCTGCCGCCCTAGGCAAAGATCCATTTTGCCGCCCCCTCATGTCACTCACTCGCTAACACACACGTACTGACAGACACACACACTCACTGACAGACACACACACTCATTGAAAGACACACACTCACTGAGAGACACACACACACTCACTCACTAACAGACACACACACTTACTGACAGACATACACTCACTCACTGACAGACATACACTCACTACTGACAGACACACTCACTACTGACAGATATACACACCCACTGACAGACACACACTCACTGATAGACACATTCACTCACTAACAGACACACATACTTACTGACAGACACACACTCACTCACTGACACACACTCACTTACTGACAGACATACACTCACTAACTGACAGACATGCAAACACACACTCTCATTGAAAGACACACACTCACTGACAGACACACACACACACTCACTCACTAACAGACACACACACACACTTACTGGCAGGCATACACTCACTCACTCACTGACAGACATACACTCACTACTGACAGACACACTCACTACTGGCAGACATACACACTCACTGACAGACACACACTCACTGATAGACACATTCACTCACTAACAGACACACACTTACTGACAGACATACAGACACACACTCACTTACACACACTCACTAATAGACACATACACTCACTAACAGACAGACATACTTACTGACAGACAGACATACACAAACACACACACCCACTGACATAAATACACTTACTCATTCACTGACTGACAGACAGACACTCACTGACATACACTCACTGACATACATGTACTCACTCACTGACAGCCAGACACACACACTCACTGTAGCAGAGCTCCCTGTACCCCGGCTGGGTTCCTCCGCCAAAGGGCTGCTTCCTAGTTGGAACAGGAGACAAACCGCAGCACTTCTGCCCACAGTCGCCGTGGCTGGACTGGGGCCATGGAACCGCTCCACCCTGGAGCTGAATGGGGAATTAGCTCTCGTCCTTACAAGGACTTTCCCTGGTGAATCTCCTGTAAGCTGGAACAGCAGACACAGGAGCAAGCCTTCTTCCCTTTAATCTCCTGCAAGCTGGAACAGCAGACAAAGGAGCAAATATTCTTTCCCTCCAATAACAGGACGACACACAGTTTTGGAGTGTAAGCAGGAACAGAATGAACTGAGGCTTTATTGTTTCTGATATACACATTTTCCCACAAGGTTACCACCCACGTGGACCTTGTGGTACACTGGACACAAAGTTACAACAGCCAATCAACACAGTACAGTACAGTCAGACACTCCCAGCTAAGGCACACAAACCTATCCCTCTGCTTGTAAAAAAATTACTGAACACAATGGGCTAACTTAATTATCACAGGCAGAAAATATACATTTTTACCCAAAACACAGAAACACCAACATACCCCCATACATTATACATCCCTGGATAGCCCTTATCTGGGTGAACAATATATCCAAAAATCACCTAGATCAGAGCAGGGGTTCAAAAGTTTTATGGTCATGTTTGACTGACTGCAAGCATGGTTTTCATGCCCAAAACAGTTCCACAGATTTAGGCTGTGCAGCCGGTCTATCTTCTACTTCAACTCTATCCTGGAGATAATTGGCTTAAGTGGGTGCGGTAAGTCCAAAAACTGTTACAAAAAACTACATAAAAATACATAACTCATATAATACAATGTTTAACCTATATGTCCAACATATCCCCAGATAGCTTGGATCTGAGCACTCAATATGTCCGAAAAGCGCTCAGATCTCACGAATACAGTTGGGTCGCCATGGGGTTAAACAATAGCAAGGGCTGATGAGAGATTGAGGAGGGACAAAGCAGCCAGTTTCAACTGGTCGGGAAGTGTCCTTGGGACAACGCCCTGCTGGAGAACAATGGGACAGGAAAAAGGGGGAGGGGAAGAGGCACATTCTCCCATGGAATCAAAGGGGCAGAAAAAGTGTTTCAAAATCCAATAAGCCCAAGTAGACTTTTTAAATGGCAATACACCCCAGGGGCCATAGTCACAGGGCAAGAGGCTGGCAAGCAGGCCTCTCCAAAACCCAGTGGCGAGGTCCCTTTCGCCACACTCGCTGACATACACACACTCACTGACATACATACAGTCACTTATTGACATACATACACTCACTCATTGACATACATAGCTTACATACATACATACACTCGCTGGCATACACACACTCACTGACATACATACACTCACTCATTGACATACATAGCTTACATACATACATACACTCACTGACATACATACACTCACTCATTGACATACATACACTCACTCACTGACAGACAGACACACACACTCACTGACATTCCCACACTCACTGACATACATACACTCATTGACATACATACACTCACTCACTGACAGACAGACACACACACTCACTGACATACATACACTCATTGACATACGTACAGTCACTCATTGACAAACATACACTCACTCATTGACATACACTCACTCACTGATAGACACACACACAGACACTTACAGAAAGACACACATGCACACACTCACTCACTGACAATCAAACACTCACCTCCCAGGGGTCCAGTGTGAAGCAGCTCCTCACTCCTCCAGTGCGCCGTTTAGTATGCCGGAGCCGCCCTCGCCGTCTGCCAGCTCCATCCGGTTTCCTCCTCTCCTCAACCCCTCTCACCGGCATTTAGTGGCAGAGCAGGCACCTGCCATCAAGGTAAGCAAGTGCCTGCTCTGCCTTACCTAGCTCTGCATCCTGGCCCCTCTCTGACAGGGATCCTCTCAGCGCCCCCACCTTCGGGCACCTTAAGGATCGGCCCGGCGCTGGGGGCGGCTCAAGAGCCGCTCGCCCAGTGCTGCGGCCCCAGTCCCGGTTGGCGTCCCAGCAGGCCGGCACCCTAGTTTGCCTAATGGTGGCACCGGCCCTGACCACACTCAGTCACTAAACATCAGCTTTAAAGCTCACAAAATGTAATTGGCAAATAGAATGGATTTAGCTACAGTATATGATCATACATTGCCGTAATGCCAATGTACCCCTTTTTTGACAGGTGCTATTCTAACAACTGAATCCCTGCTCTAATGAGGTTAAATAGGGCCATGGAATGGGGCACCTGTGACAGGGATGGGTGCAAAATGCTGAATAATGAATCATGACTAAATACAGTCTATAAACATCTACAGGTTTACTTTTATTTTTATGTGGACTCTAGATGTTTGTTTACTTTATTTCTAACAGTGCTCAGACACTCATTTGGCCAGTTTGGTATTATGAGATGTGTATTCCACATATGTAGTGATGTCGCGAACACAAAATTTTCGGTTCGTGAATGGCGGACGCGAACTTCCGCTAACGTTCACAAACCGGGCGAACCGCCATTGACTTCAATGGGCAGGCGAATCTTAAAACCCACAGGGACTCTTTCTGGCCACAATAGTGATGGAAAAGTTGTTTCAAGGGGACTAACACCTGGACTGTGGCATGCCGGAGGGGGATCCATGGCAAATCTCCCATGGAAAATTACACAGCTGATGCAGAGTCTGGTTTTAATCCATAAAGGGCATAAATCACCTAACATTCCTAAATCACAATGGATATGGATTGACACCTGACATATGACATATTGACACCTTGACATATGGATTGACACCTGTCCTCAGAGACCCTGATACACACTGACACAGAGCAGAATAGGGACTGTTCCCCCTACATAGGGTCACTTGGCAGATATGGATTGACACCTGTCCTCAGGGACCCTGATACACACTGACACAGAGCAGAATAGGGACTGTTCCTCCTACATAGGGTCACTTGGCAGATATGGATTGACACCTGTCCTCAGAGACCCTGATACACACTGACACAGAGCAGAATATGGACTGTTCCCCCTACATAGGGTCACTTGGCAGATATGGATTGACACCAATCCTAATGATCCCTGATACACACTGACACAGAGCAGAATAGGGACTGTTCCCCCTACATAGGGTCACTTGGCAGATATGGATTGACACCTATCCTAATGATCCCTGATACACACTGACACAAAGCAGAATAGGGACTGTCCCCCCTACATAGGGTCACTTGGCAGATATGAATTGACACCTATCCTCAGGGACCCTAATACACACTGACACAGAGCAGAATAGGGACTGTTCCCCCTACATAGGGTCACTTGGCAGATATGGATTGACACCTATCCTAATGATCCCTGATACACACTGACACAGAGCAGAATAGGGACTGTTCCCCCTACATAGGGTGACTTGGCAGATATGGATTGACACCTATCCTAATGATCCCTGATACACACTGACACAGAGCAGAATAGGGACTGTTCCCCCTACATAGGGTCACTTGGCAGATATGGATTGACACCTGTCCTCAGAGACCCTGATACACACTGACACAGAGCAGAATAGGGACTGTTCCCCCTACATAGGGTCACTTGGCAGATATGGATTGACACCTGTCCTCAGAGACCCTGATACACACTGACACAGAGCAGAATAGGGACTGTTCCTCCTACATAGGGTCACCATTTTTAGCCCAAGGCAGCTCATCTCATCAGGCCTTTTTTAGTTGAATGTATCGCCCACTGTCAGTCCCTTCGGGATCCATCCCTCATTCATCTTAATAAAGGTGAGGTAATCTAGACTTTTTTGACCTCCTGCTGCACTGAAGGTCCTTTCTGACAGGACACTTGAAACGGGTCAGGCCAGAAGTTCTATCGCAAATTGGGATAGCTCAGGCCACAGGTCAAGCCTGCACACCCAGTAGTCAAGGGGTTCATCGCTCCTCAGAGTGTCGATATCTGCAGTTAAGGCGAGGTAGTCTGCTACCTGTCGGTCGAGTCATTCTCTGAGGGTGGATCCCGAAGGGCTGTGGCGATGCGTAGGACTTAAAAAGCTCCGCATGTCCTACATCAACAACACGTCTTTAAAGCGTCCTGTCCTTGCCGGCGTGGTCGTGGGAGGAGGAGGATGACTTTCACCTCTTCCCCTGTTAGATTCCTGTTGTGCTGTGACATCACCCTTATACGCTGTGTAAAGCATACTTTTTAATTTATTTTGCAAATGCTGCATCCTTTCCGACTTGTTGTAATTTGGTAACATTTCCGCCACTTTCTGCTTATACGGGGGGTCTAGTAGCGTGGACACCCAGTACAGGTCGTTCTCCTTCAGCCTTTTTATACGAGGGTCCCTCAACAGGCACGACAGCATGAAAGACCCCATTTGCACAAGGTTGGATGCCGCGCTACTCATGTCCCGTTCCTCGTCCTCAGTGATCTCACTGAAGGTATGTTCTTCCCCCCAGCCATGTACAACACCACGGGTACCAGATAGGTGACAACGAGCACCCTGGGATGCCTGTTGTGGTTGGTCTTCCTCCTCCTCCTCAAAGCCACATTCCTCCTCTAAATCCTCTTCCTCACAATCCTCTTCCAGCATTGACGCAGGTCCAGCGAGCGATGCTGATAAGGCTGTTTCTGGTGGTGATGGTGACCGCAACTCTTCCTCTTCACGCTCATCTACGGCCTGATCCAGCACTCTTTGCAGGGCACGCTCCATGAAGAAAACAAATGGTATGATGTCGCTGATGGTGCCTTCGGTGCGACTGACTAGGTTTGTCACCTCCTCAAAAGGACGCATGAGCCTACAGGCATTGCGCATGAGTGTCCAGTAACGTGGCAAAAAAATTCCCAGCTCCCCAGAGGCTGTTCTAGCACCCCGGTCATACAAATATTCATTAACGGCTTTTTCTTGTTGGAGCAGGCGGTCGAACATTAGGAGTGTTGAATTCCAACGTGTCGGGCTGTCGCAAATCAAGCACCTCACTGGCATGTTGTTTCGCCGCTGGATATCTGCAAAGTGCGCCATGGCCGTGTAGGAACACCTGAAATGGCCACACACCTTCCTGGCCTGCTTCAGGACGTCCTGTAAGCCTGTGTACTTATGCACAAAGCATGTACGATCAGATTACACACATGTGCCATGCAAGGCACATGTGGCAACTTGCCCAACTTCAATGCCGCCAAGAAATTTGTTCCGTTGTCACAAACCACTTTGCCGATATCCAGTTGCTGCGGAGTCAGCCACTTTTCCACCTGTGCGTTCAGGGCGGACAGGAGTGCTTGTCCGGTGTGACTCTCTGCTTTCAAGCAAGTCAAACCCAAGATTGCGTGACACTGCCGTATCCGGGATGTGGAATAGTACCTGGGGAGCTGGGGGGGTGCCGTTGATGTGGAGCAAGACGCAGCAGGAGAAGAGGACACAGCTGAGGAGGATATGGAAAAGGATGGAGTAGGAGGAGTAGAGGAGGTGGCAGCAGGCCTGCCTGCAAGTCGTGGCGGTGTCACCAACTCCTCTGCAGAGCCACACATTCCATGCTTGGCAGCCGTCAGCAGGTTTACCCAATGCGCAGTGTAGGTGATATACCTGCCCAGACCAGGTATCAGTGGTCAGATGGACCCTTGCCCCAACACTGTGTGCCAGACATGCCATTACTTCCTTTTGCACAATCGAGTACAGGTTGGGGATTGCCTTTTGTGCAAAGAAATTTTGGCTGGGTACCTTCCACTGCGGTATCCCAATAGCCACACATTTTTTGAACGCCTCAGACTCCACCAGCTTGTATGGTAAAAGCTGGCGGGCTAATAGTTCAGACAAGCCAGCTGTCAGGCGCTGGGCAAGGGGGTGACTTTCTGACATTGGCTTCTTACGCTCAAACATGTCCTTGACAGACACCTGACTGTGGACAGATGAGCGGGAACTGCTCAAGGCGAGAGACGGAGTGGCGGATGGTTGAGAGGGGGCAAGGAGGACAGCAGTGGTTGATATGGCTGATGATGCTGGACCAGGAGGAGGATGGCGGCTTTGAGTTTGTGTGCTGCTTGTACTCATGTGTTGATCCCATAGGCATTTGTGATGTGCAATCATGTGCCTACGCAAAGCAGTTGTACCTAGGTGGGTGTTGGACTTCCCACGACTTCTTTTGGCACAGGTTGCAAATGGCATCGCTGTTGTCAGAGGCAGACACACACAAAAAATGCCACACTGCTGAGCTCTGCAATGACGGCATTCTGGTGGTGGACACAGCATGCGTTGATTGGCGTGCTGTCGGGCTGACCCCGGGTGCCGATGCATGTTGTCTGACTGTGCCACTAGCTCCTTGTGACGACCTCCCGCTGCTTCCAACTAGTCTCCTCCTCCTCTCTGTCTCCCCATCTGAACTTTCGCCCTGTTCTTCTTCTTGCCGAGCGGGCACCCACGTGACATCCATGGACGCATCGTCATCATCAACCACTTCACTTGTATCTGACAACTCAGTAAAGGAAGCAGCAGCGGGTACAACATCATCATCATCATCACACCGTACGTCCATGTGTGTAATGCTGCCTGCCTGAGACATATCCCTGTTATCTACATCCTCTGGCAATAATGGTTGCGCATCACTCATTTCTTCAAACGGATGTGTAAATAACTCCTCTGACATACGAAGTGAAGCGGCTGTGGTGCTAGTTTTGGTGGTGGCGGCAGGCATGTGAGTGGTATCTTGAGAGGTGCCCGAAGCTAAGCTGGAGGAGGATGGTGCGTCAAGGTTCCGAGCGGAAGCTGTAGAATATTGGGTGTCCTGTGTTAGCCAGTCAACTAAGTCCTCAGAACTTTTCAAGTTCAGGGTACGTGGCCTCTGAAAACTGGGCATTATTCTAGGGCAAAGGGGAATCACAGCACCACGACCATGATGGCCCCTGCGGGGTGGCCTGCCTCTGCCTGTCATTTTTTTTTGGATTAGTGGTACTATGCGTGCAAGCTACTGTGACACCAGATATGAGTGGCAATGTGCACTGGCAGAGGTTGGCAGAGTACACGCTGTAGGCCTGACACCCGCTTGAAGACAACTAACTGCTATTCAATCTATAACAGTGGAAAAAGTTTTTGGGTTTTAAATGCACGCTATAGTGACACCAGGTATGAGTGGCAATGTGCACTTGCAGAGGTTGGCAGAGTACACGCTGAAGGCCTGACACCCGCTTGAAGGACACTGACTGCTATAAGCTTACAGTGAAAAACTTTTTTTCTTTTTAAAGGCACGCTACTGTGACACCAGATATGAGTGGCAAAGTACACTGGCAGAGGTTGGCAGAGTACACGCTGAAGGCCTGACACACCCGCTTGAAGGACACTGACTGCCATTAGCTTACAGTGAAAAACTTTTTTTCTTTTTAAAGGCACGCTATAGTCACACCAGATATGAGTGGCACAGTGGACTGGCAGAGGTTGGCAGAGTACACGCTGAAGGCCTGACACTCGCTTGAAGGACACTGACTGCTATTAGTTTACAGTGAAAAACTTTTTTTCTTTTTAAAGGCACGCTATTGTGACACCAGATATGAGTGGCAAAGTGCACTTGCAGAGGTTGGCAGAGTACACGCTGAAGGCCTGACACCCAGACGTTTGCAGACAACTAACTGCTATTCAATCTATTACAGTGAATTTTTTTTTTTTTTTTTAAATGCAAGCTTAAGCTATTGTGACACCAGATATGAGTGGTGGCACTGGGCAAGTGGGCACAGTATACACTGTGAGCCTGACACAGAAGCTGGCAGGCAGGCAACTGCAATTACATTACACAAAAAAAAAAAAAAGAAAAGCAGACTGATGTTCTAGCCCTAAAAAGGGCTTTTTGGGGTGCTGTCCTTACAGCAGAGATCAGATGAGTCCTTCAGGACTGTAGTGGACACTGAATACCCTAGCCTAGCTATCAATGTCCCTATCAAATGAGCAGCAGCTACACTTTCCCTCCTCTATCTAAGAATGCAGCTTCAGAATGAATCTAAAATGGATGCTGTGCAGGAGGTGGGAGGGTCTGGAAGGGAGGGTCTGCTGTTAATTTGCTGGAATGTGTCTGCTGACCGTGAGGCACAGGGTCAAAGTTTACTCAATGATGATGAATAGGGGGCGGATCGAACTGCGCATGTGTTCACCCGCCTTGGCGAACGCGGACACGCTATGTTCGCCAGGAACTATTTGCCGGCGAACAGTTCGGTACATCACTACACATATGTGACCCATTATTTATGGACTACAGGAAAATGCTTCTTAAACATTGTAAGAATGTAGTCCATTGATGATCTGCAGTGCCACGGTTAGCTGTTGTTTGAGAACTGCAGATGTTTCTGGACTACTTTCCTGTACATGTCAAGTTTACCAATTGTGGGTGTTGGTGTCAAGTCATGTAAGTGATGTAATCTGTCAAACTGTTTGTCCAATGAGGTGGTCACAGAGGGTGCCCTATACACATTTTTCTGGCGTTTCCATAAGCAGAGATCTAAAAGTTAGCCACCAATGCAATGCCACTAACAGATTAAGGAAGAAACCATACTGTGTCCATATATACTTGGTGCATAGGCATACCCCCAACATTAGTCTCCTGTAAAGTGGGATGCTGGTGGGCAGGGTGAAACTGGGTTGGCTGGTAAAGCAAATCACATTACTGGCACTGTACAAAGGCCTGCCCAGAAAGAAAGATTGTCCACCAATTAGTTTGTTGGTCAGCCTGGTATGCATTCATGCAGGTCGTACCACTAAGGACAGACTATACAGAGAGAGCTGTTTCAGTGCTCTCTGCACAGTCCTAGTCTAGTGATGTATAAAAACAAAAGATAGCAGATATGGCTAGACAAGCAATATACGCTATATAAAAGGGATAGCACATAAAAAATTGAGGATACAACCTTATAATAGGGTGGGATCTTGCATCAAATCTAAAACATAAATATAATAATATGGTGAAGTATGAATGGACAAAAACAAAAATATCCAGGAGGTAGAGAACTTACAACAGGTATAGTCGTTCTGCGTTTATCTCCCTTTACGGGTATTGGTAGTGATTCGCTGTGCAGCATACACGTGGGAATTCCTCCAAATGTTAAATCCTCGAAATGGGCAAAAAAAGAGAGATACATAGAATAGTACTGTATAAAAATATCAAAAATTTATTTCACTGATTGTACTTACAACAAGGTAGCAATCAGCGAGCATGTCTCCACTAATGAGTGGACCAAGATGTTAGATGGATGGACAATGCAGATGGAATGTAGCTGATCGTACCATAAAAATACAGGAACAAATAAAAACAAATACAATAATAAAATAAATAGGTATGAATACTCAATCCAACGCGTTTCGTCTTGTGGAGACTTCTTCAGGGATGTGAGTGCTGTTCCAGAACGTCCTTGTTTTATATCAGTTGATCCAGGTGATTTCTGTTAAGTCCTTTCGAAAAAACCGCGGAAACGGACACTTCCGGGTTTTTCTATGTGCTCTCTCATTGGTACACGATTCAGGCGGACGTCATGCGTCATGCGTACTTCCGGGCAGGCTAGTGCTTCCGTGTTCCAACGGTGGAACGCATGACGTCATTTGTATTCTTGCGTTCCAACCATGGAACGCATTCAACAGAGAGCGAGAACGAAGAGACTGAAAAGATTAGGACAGCAGTGGGCGGAGAAAAACCGCCCACTGGTGGCCCGAGCTTACAGGAGAGACATCTGCACATACACAATCAATCGGCATGTATACAGAACACTACAAAATAGTACACATGCCGATTGATTGTGTATGTGCAGATGTCTCTCCTGTAAGCTCGGGCCACCAGTGGGCGGTTTTTCTCCGCCCACTGCTGTCCTAATCTTTTCAGTCTCTTCGTTCTCGCTCTCTGTTGAATGCGTTCCATGGTTGGAACGCAAGAATACAAATGACGTCATGCGTTCCACCGTTGGAACACGGAAGCACTAGCCTGCCCGGAAGTACGCATGACGCATGACGTCCGCCTGAATCGTGTACCAATGAGAGAGCACATAGAAAAACCCGGAAGTGTCCGTTTCCGCGGTTTTTTCGAAAGGACTTAACAGAAATCACCTGGATCAACTGATATAAAACAAGGACGTTCTGGAACAGCACTCACATCCCTGAAGAAGTCTCCACAAGACGAAACGCGTTGGATTGAGTATTCATACCTATTTATTTTATTATTGTATTTGTTTTTATTTGTTCCTGTATTTTTATGGTACGATCAGCTACATTCCATCTGCATTGTCCATCCATCTAACATCTTGGTCCACTCATTAGTGGAGACATGCTCGCTGATTGCTACCTTGTTGTAAGTACAATCAGTGAAATAAATTTTTGATATTTTTATACAGTACTATTCTATGTATCTCTCTTTTTTTGCCCATTTCGAGGATTTAACATTTGGAGGAATTCCCACGTGTATGCTGCACAGCGAATCACTACCAATACCCGTAAAGGGAGATAAACGCAGAACGACTATACCTGTTGTAAGTTCTCTACCTCCTGGATATTTTTGTTTTTGTCCATTCATACTTCACCATATTATTATATTTATGTTTTAGATTTGATGCAAGATCCCACCCTATTATAAGGTTGTATCCTCAATTTTTTATGTGCTATCCCTTTTATATAGCGTATATTGCTTGTCTAGCCATATCTGCTATCTTTTGTTTTTATATTTCCCATTATTGAGTGAGTGAGGTACACTCTCGGTGATAGCACATTTTCTATCTCTACTGTTGGATTAACGCTATAGTACACACCTTTTGCTAGTCTAGTGATGCACTCCTTCTATGCTTTCTAAGGACAGTTCTATGGTGTCCCCAAAAGAAGTTCACCAGCTAACAAATGTAAAACGGAGAGGACCCTAAAATAGGGACTCTCCCACTGAAATAGGGATGCTTTGGGGGGCTTGCATAGGGGTAAAGCAAATACATTTTAGCAGTTCCATGGGAACTGGGCATCTCCTGGCAATAGACATATGCATTTGTTGCACTCTTCCTTTAGCAAATTAATACAATTGATCAATGAGTTTAGAGGATGACTATAGGCACCCAGACCACTTCAGCTCAATGAAGTGGTCTGGGTGCCAGGTCCAACTAGGATTAACCCTGTCTGCTGTAAACACAGCAGTTTCAGAGAAACTGCTATGTCTTCATATGGGTTAATCCAGCCTTTAGTGGCTGTCTCATTGACAGCCGCTAGAGGCACTTCCGCGCTTCTCACTGTAATTTTCACAGTGAGAAGACGCCAGCGTCCATAGGAAAGCATTGAGAATGCTTTCCTATTGACTGGCTGAATGCGCGTGCGGCACTTGCCGCGCATGCGCATTCAGCCGATGATGGCCAAAAGAGGAGGAGAGTCCCCAGCGCTGGAGAAATTTGTTTGAAGAAGTGCAAAACATGCATATTTTTACCTGGCACTATTTGAACAAACATCCAATAGCAAATAAATGGCTCGTTGGGGGACTTATCCATCTATGTTGGGGAACTGAACTTTATGGAGGGTTCTTATTAATTAGATGCTGGACATTACTACTGCGTATAGGAAGAAACCCATAATTATGTTTTCACCCCTTATTATTGTTAGGGAGAGGAAGTCCTCCACTTTGGCATAGGGTCAGGTGCAAAAGCTGAACCACAACTTAATTGCATTTAATCCCTGATCACAGCATAGCATTGTCTTGGCCTTTATTGTTAGTGCACTGGAGGGTCAATATTGCCAGATCCTTCCTGGGCAGTAGTATGTCCTGTCCCTGGAACCAGAACACTAAACCAGACTAATTAATCAGGGTTCAAACACAAGCACCTGAACCATGAATTTGAAGAATGAAGAAGTAGGGGGAAGCAAATAGGTAACCTGTCTAAGGGCCCGTGGGTTAATAAACAACACTATAGGATCCGAAACACAAACTTGTATTCCTGATCCTATAGAGTTAAAATGACTATTTAGCCCCCTGCCCTCCCCACCCCCTTACTTTCCTAAATATAGTGAAATCTTGCCTTTATTACAGTCTACTGGTGCTGGCTCTACCCATATCTGTCTTCTTGGCTCACATCATTAGAAGTAATGATCTCAGCTAACCACAATACTTTCCAATAGAAAAGCATTGGAGATTGTCAAGGAGGTGGATCAGGGACAGAGTCAGCACAAGCCAAACACAGCCCTGGTCAATCAGCATCTCCTCATAGAGATGCATTGAATCAATTCATCTCTATGAGGAACGTTCAGTGTCTCCATGCAGAGGGTGGAGACACTGAATGAGTGTACAGCACTGCCCCAGGAAGCACCTCTAGTAACCATCTGAGGAGTGGCCACTGGAGGTGTCCCTAGACTGTAATGTAAACACTGCCTTTTCTATGAAAAAACTGTTTACAGGAAAAATCCTAAAATAAGTGATTATACTAACCAGAACAAATGCAATAAGCTGTAGTTGTTCTGCTGACTATAGTGTCTATTTAATCCTCCTCTGAATTTATGTTAATGATGAGATCAAAAATATTTTTCTGAAGTTATTCCAGTGCAGTTCTTGAACTATCTGAGCTTTTAGGATAATTTTAGTCGATTTGGATGGTTTCTGTTTTAGACCTCTTTCAGATCCATTTGGAGGACATTTCAATCATTTCAGAAGTTAGAAGAGTCAGTAAACTATCTCTGAGATTTAGTGTAATATGTTCCAAATGGTTTAAGCTTGTTTTGACAAATTCAGAGTCTAGCGAAAATACAGAATATTCAAGTCTTTACTGATCGAATACGTGCACTATGTGAGTTTCCAGTGTGTATAATACATCTCTCTGGAAATAAAATATATTTTTTTAAAACTGCTGTTTAATTTAGCTACACATTCACTCTTAACATGATGATGACTTCTGAGAAATCGACTACCAGATTCAGAAAATCTGTAAAGAAGTGTGTATGCATAGTATTTGCAGGGTTTATGTTACTAAGAAAGAAAAGTCAATTTTAATGAGAGAAGGAACATAGTGCTAATGCTTAGCACCCACGATATGCTGTGAAATCCATCACTTTGGATAACAGTCTTATTACAAAATGTGCTCGTTATGCGGCATTGTCATATATAATGTAAATGTTTCCCTTAATTATAGCTGCAGTTATCTAAAGCAATTCTGTATTTGACTGATACATTATTACCTTGTCTTGACTAATATTAAGGAAGAATGTCATTTTTCATTTCTGAAAGTGCTGCAATAAGACTTTTCATGGAGGCATCAATATAACCCTAGAGTATGCATTATATATAAGCATCACTAATTAAAATAGTAATCTAGCAGCTGTACCCAAATTACAAAGCATAGCAACAAGGACAAGGGATTTACAACATTGTTAGATGGCCTCTCTTTGTCTTGTTATTCCAATGGCTTGCTGAGCATCTTGGGAAAAATATAGCACATTAGCAGGTGTGCCACTAGTTAGCAACTTCTGCCTTAGACTGCAATTAAGAGAACAGAAGGGATTGTGCTTTGTCTAGTAGGGTACAAATATCAAAACAACAACATCTGTATTTAATCTCTTGTATAAGACGCAGTACTGGGGGCCAAATCTAAACTTATTTTTTTTTGCTGCCAACCCTTCAGATAATGCATGCATTTTAGTTGTATGGTTACCTTCTGGTCACACTTAATTGATTGGGAATAGATTTACTTTTACACCTCTAACTTATTTTCTGTGCAACAGTATGCCCTTCGGTCTAGGTTCACCATATTTTATTGCCCTATATGAAGAGGTTGCGATCCCTGGGGGATGGATAAGCCAGCTGTCCCAGGTGTGACACACTAATTCATAGTCCAGGTAGTGACTTGACTAAAATAAGACTGATAAAATATATGTCCATCTGTATCTAAAAAAAAATAATAAATAAATAAAAGAATAGTTTACGATATAGATAGAAAAACATTATAAAACATGCCCCATTTACAAATTTAGAACTACAAGGTTGATTTAATAAACTCTGCATTTCAGAAAGTGAAAATCTAACTTGCAAAAATGTAAGTTACCACTTCTTTTCCCTAACCAGTTATTTTTGACAAATTTTTAACAGTCAAGTTTTAATTCGCTACAATTCAGTTAAGCAAAGAGGGGCGTTGCTTAGTAAAAAAACATAACAAAAAAAAACATTAAAAAAGCAAATATGATTTTTTTCCAGCAGTCTTAATTGTGTCTTTCTCTGTTATTCCTCCAGGGAGCAGTACCATTCCTTGTCATTGCCACTTCTGGCACCACTGTAGTTGGAGCATTCGACCCTCTGGATGAGATTGCAGATATCTGCAAAAAACACAATCTTTGGCTCCATGTGGATGTAAGTCCTGTTATATTGTTCTATATGGATGATTCAAGTAAAAATGTCTTGTTAGTACAAATAATTGAATGTGTTACTTTATTATTTTAGAAAGGAATACATAGCATTCTGCACTTTTAGGGTTGGTAATATTATGGTAGACAAGTATGTTTCTATACTTTTGTAAGTGGTATTACTGCAAATTCAAACACAACCTGCTTCTGATTATATGTAGGGCCTTACAAAAGGAAAGACAAAGGTGGTCTGTTGTTGAACGACAATCCTTCTTATCCCTTGATCAGTGCCAGTCTTAAAGGGACACATATCTAAATTAAGTTGTTATGGTGCCAAGATTCCCCATGAGGCACTCTTACCTTAAGTTGCCACCTGCGGCGATATCCACTCCCCCCAGGTGGCATCCGTTCTTTTCTGATTCAGGAAGCGCTGAGGCCTCCAGGCATGGATGCCACTAAATGGGTGAGAGCCAATCAGTAACTCCCCATTCACAAAACTGGCTTGGAAAAGGTACGTTTCTTTCCACGCAAGTTTTGTGAACAGGGAGTCACTGATTGGCTGACCACTCTCAGCCAATCAGCGGCGCCCCTGCCTGGTGACACTCTGCGTTTCCTGAATCTGAAAATTCAGAAACCAGATGCCGCCTGAAGGGAAATGGTAAGAGTGCCTCCAGGGGCCTCCTGCCTGCATAACAACTTCATTTAGAGGAAGTTGTGTTGGTGCCTGGACTGTCCCCTTAAGGTCAAAGTATCAGAGGAGGTATTGTTCTAAGAAATTGAGGTCTACTAATCCTCATAGTACAGTTTGTTTTTGTTTTTTTTACAGTAGCAGTAAAAAAAAAAAGTCTGTTTTGGAAACATTGTAAAGTTACAAAAGCCAATAGCCATGTATGATACCAAAGTAATGTATGATGTCAGTAATAGCTATGTATGAAGGTGACAAGTCATGGTAAGTGTCAACATACCATTTGCTTTACACATAACCAGTAAGGACACAACAAATTCCCTCTAAAGCAGATTCGGGTACTTAAAACATAATGAGTTCAAGTAAGAAATATTGAAATAGATTATTAATATCATGTTCACCTTCTCCCTATACATATATGTGTGTTTGTGATGTCTAAAAAATAAAACTAGATGTAGAAATTCACACTGCTATATTTAACCTGCTGAGATAGACAATTTTGGTTCCACATCAATAATTGCTAATAAGGGGTGCCCCTTCATATCATTTAAACATTAAACAGATTTTGTCCTGTCAGTCAGTGTATAGCTCACCCCACTGCTTGCATCAAATATATTCATGCAGGTGTAGCTAATCTGTGGCCAGAAAGGAACATGCAAAATTAAAAAGGAGAAATAGAACAGTGCTTCTCTTTCTCCTCCAATGTAGTGTGTGCCTTGGATGTGCCAGGACTGAACTGGATTGTGATGTCATTGCTAAATCTTTAATTTATTATAAAACAAAGTATTGCATGAAATAAAGGTCAACACATCTTATAGGTTGGTTTATATGTTGCATTGAATGATTTCCAGAGTGATGGTAATCAAAAGTAGCTAAGACATAAAAAAGAAGGGAATATCTGCTGACTATGTTGAAAGGAATACGTTCATAATAAAATAAGTTTTCCGTGATCCTGTACTGAAAATAATACTCTCTTCAGACCCATGATACATGTCATTTCACGATTTAAAAGAATTTAATTCATTCTTGTATCTACAGCTGGAATGGTAATTATAATGAAATTAAATTATTTAATTAGGTTTTATTGCTGAATGAGCAAAGTGATCTTCTTGTTGAATCTTACTATATCCCAAACCAGTTGTAGAATTCGTTTTTAGAAGTCAAAACAGGGAATTATGTTTTGAATGCCACATTTAAAGAGAAGCTATAGTGCTAGGAATACAAATCTGTATTACTAGCGCTATAGTACCCAATAGTGCTCACCTACCCCACACCTCCCACTCCCCCACAGCATCGAAAGGGTTTAAAATATTTTTGTCACTTAGCTGATTCTAGCGCTGATGTTTCTTTGCGGAGTCAAGTTCTGCCTCTGCTCCTACTTTTTTTGCACTGAGATAGTCCTACTACTATCTATAACTACTGAATACAATGGTTACATTTCACAGTCATTGGGAAAAAAAACTACAGTTCCATGAATTGAATTCAACCCTTTATCCTCATATTATGCTGACAAAACCAGGTCTGTTGCATGCTGATATCACTAGTAGACACAAATGCGTAGCATTCAGTTAGTTATAGTGACTATAGTCAGCATAACTGTTTCCCATGAAGCTCCGTCACATTCAAACACGGAATATTGAACAAATAACTGTAGCGGAGCTGCAATGTTAAATCCCAATTTCTCCGCTGGTACAGAAAATAATCCAAGTGAAGTGCTGGAAATGAAGGCAATATCCCAAATCCCCCAGTAACCGGACGAAACACAGTTCTGGGAGTCAACTGACGATTTTATTCACAGCTCCAGTATTTATGTGGTTCCCCATGCAAGGGATTTCCTTAATCACTTTACAAGGGTTATACAGTAGGGGACCACATGGGAAACTGAATATACAGGACATTTCTCTGATGCACTGCTGTACGAGAGGGATACTCCCACTAGAATATCCTGTTAAGTGGATTATCCCTCCGTACAGCAGAACCGTCTTTTTACACAAAAATACATAACTTTAAAGGGACACTATAGTCACCTGAACAACCTTAGCTTAATGAAGCAGTTTTGGTGTATAGAACATGCCCCTGCAGCCTCACTGCTCAATCCTCTGACATTTAGGAGTTAAATCCCTTTGTTTATGAACCCTAGTCACACCTCCCTGCATGTGACTTGCACAGCCTTCCATAAACACTTCCTGTAAAGAGAGCCCTATTTAGGCTTTCTTTATTGCAAGTTCTGTTTAATTAAGATGTTCTTATCCACTGCTATGTTAATAGCTTGCTAGACCCTGCAAGAGCCTCCTGTATGTGATTAAAGTTCAATTTAGAAAAAATTAGAAATGTGCTTATTTTGTGTGTTAAACGGACACTATAGGCACCTGGACAACTTAATCTCATTGAAGTGGTCTAAGTGCAGTGCCCCTGTCTGTATAACAATGCAATGAAAAATATTGTAGTTTTTGAGAAATTACATTAGTGGCTGTCTAGAGTAGCTTCTGGGTCCTTAATGGAGCTTTACTCAGATGGCATTGGGGCATTGGACGTCCTCATGCTTTAATATGTATTAAAATTCCCCATATTGATTTAATGCTTTCCTATGGGCACACTTTAATGTCAGAGTGGCAAGTGCTGCTCATGCACATTTAATCCCACCATTGGCGTGATCTCGTGGGAGCAGGAGACATAGCCAGTGCTAAAGTGGAGCCTTGAAGCTGGAAAAAAAGTACCGTATATACTCGAGTATAAACCTAGTTTTTCAGCATATTTTTATGCTGAAAAAGCCCCCCTCGGCTTATACTCAAGTGAGGGTCTGTATTATGGCAACTTACATTGTCATAATACAGACCAGGACCGTCGGGCTCATTATAAGCCCGGCGGTACTGGGGGAGTGAGGGGGGCAGAAGCTGTTACTTAGAAAAGGGGGTATAGGATCAGCGCTGGGTGGTCTGAAGGAGGAGAGACAGAAGAAAAGCTGCAACCTATGGGTATGAGGTTCCCTCTAATGTCCTCAATAAAGAATATGGAAAAAACAAAGTAATAGGTCGCGCTATACAAAAATAGTACAATTAAAAGATAAAATGAGAGATAAAAAAACAAATAAAATTTACTCACATATAAATACACAATAAAATAAAATAAATATAAGTATGAGCGTAATAGTCCCAATATGTAGTGGATTCCAATAGACTGATGGAAACTTGATACTGTAGTCAAATAAAACGCTGGATCTTCTATGGTATAGGCAATCTTGACTCAATGATGAGCATGCAAATAGAAAGACAGGGAGACTCCAATAGTGCAGACTGTATTAGCGTAAATAAAAAAAAAAAAAATGGGTGTAGGGGAGGTATTTCACACACCTATGTGTACTTGCTCAAGTGTAGTCAGCATTCAGTGGCGTTTATCCCCCACTGGCGGGACATAGATGTGGGTAATTCCTCGAAGTAAAGGAGAAATAAAATATGGTGAAAAAAGCCAATATTCCTTTATTAGTACAAATATAAAATATATATATAAAATTAGCCAAAACGCGTTTCGCCACACAGGGCTTTATCAACTGGCAATAATATACAATAACCTGGTAAAATGAAGCTTATATAGACTTGAAGGATACATGATTGTTCGAATTTTGGCGCCAAAATGACGTCATCAATACAATGAGAGTAATACAGAAATGTTAAAAAGCATAAACATAACTTAAAAGTAACAAGAGCATTGATTTATAATAGAATTATTAGCTGAATGCTATAAAAATCAATTAAAACGAGTGGTTATAGTGTTAAAAAAGAGTAAAATAAATGGTCATGTGATCGCGAGCTACCGCGATCACATGGTGCGTCCCAATGCTTATTGGGAAGTGTAGTACGTATGTTGGCGTTCTGGGGAAACCGGAAGGGTAAAAGACACGTCCAGACGTTACATCCTCTCCAAGTTCCATGTCATATCACGTGACCGCGAGCGATCGCGGTCACGTGTCCTTTACCCTTCCGGTTTCCCCAGAACGTCAAGATTGCCTATACCATAGAAGATCCAGCGTTTTATTTGACTACAGTATCAAGTTTCCATCAGTCTATTGGAATCCACTACATATTGGGACTATTACGCTCATACTTATATTTATTTTATTTTATTGTGTATTTATATGTGAGTAAATTTTATTTGTTTTTTTATCTCTCATTTTATCTTTTAATTGTACTATTTTTGTATAGCGTGACCTATTACTTTGTTTTTTCCAGAAGCTGTTACTTACCTTCCCAGCAGCTCACTTCATCTCCCTGTCTAAATCTCGTGAGGCCTGCGTCCGTCAGAGCGTTGCCACGGGTTACCATGGCAACGCTCCGCGCGGCATGCAAACCGCGAGAGTTAGACAGGGGAGCTGAAGGGAGCTGCTGGGAAGGTAACAGCTTCCGCGGGCCCCCCCACTGCTCAGTACATGCCACTAGACCACCAGGTAATGCCATAGCCCTGGCCAAGTATGAAGCAGGGAGGGGGGACGAAAAAAAAGTTAAAAAATATTACAATAAAAATATTAAAACAATAAAAATGCCCTCCCCCCACCCAATTTACACACAAACACACATACACTCTGCATTATATACACACACACTGCATTCACACAAACACACAAACTCTGCATTATATACACACACTATGCATTCATTATATACACATGCACTGCATTCACACAAACACACACATTCTGCATTCATTATATACACACACACTACACACACACACACTCTGCATTCATTATATACATACACTACACAAACACACACACTCTGCATTCATTATATACACACACTACACAAACACACACACACACTGCATTCATTATATACATACACTACACAAACACACACACTCTGCATTCATTATATACACACACACTACACAAACACACACACACTGCATTCATTATATACACACACACTCTCTGCATTCATTATATACACACACTACACACACACACACACTGCATTAATTATATACACACACTATACAAACACACACTCTGCATTTATTATATACACACACTACACAAACACACACACACTGCATTCATGATATACACACACTACAAAAACACATACACACACTGCATTCATTATATACACACACTACAAAAACACACTCTCTGCATTCATTATATACACAAACACACACACACTGCATTCATTATATACACGCACTACACAAACAAACACACACACACTGCATTCATTATATACACACACTGTAAATAAATATTCAAAAACATTTAACCTACTGATGCCTCAATTAATGTAATTTTATTGGGATCAATTTTTATTTAGAAATTTACCAGTAGCTGCTGCATTTCCCACCCTAGGCTTATACTCGAGTCAATACGTTTTCCCATTTTTTTGTGGTAAAATTAGGGGCCTCGGCTTATATTCGGGTCGGCTTATACTCGAGGATATACGATAGGTTCCCCTCTTCTCTTCCTTGACCACTTTGCTGCCTGGCTACCCTATTTCCTCTCTTCTAACATTCCATCCCTAATTCTCGGGGACTTCAATATTCCTATAAACCCACCTTTGACCTCTGCAGCCACTAAACTACTTTCAATTACTTCCTCCCTCGGGCTATCGCAGTGGGCAAATTCTCCCACCCATGTAGCTGGCAATACCCTTGACCTAATCTTCACTTATGCATGTACAGTATCTAATATCTGCAACACTCCATATCCACTCTCTGATCACCACCTCTTATCATTTGCTCTCACATACCCCCTCACCCAAAAACCTCAGCCTAACCCCCCTCAACTCAGGAGGGACCTTAATTCTCTTGATCTCCAACAGTTGTCAGCTGACATTGATTCACAACTGCTGTCCATCCCTTCCCTCTCCTGTCCTTCACAGGCCATCTCCATATATAACTCTACTCTTACATATGCCTTGAACACTGCAGCGCCACTCCAAACAAGCACCTCGAGGAGGACCCGCCCCCAACCATGGCATACTAAATCAACGCGCTACCTGCAAAGATGTTCCCGTTGTGCTGAACGCTCCTGGAGGAAGTCTCGTACACAATCAGACTTTCTCCATTATAGATTCATACAGTGCAGCCCTTGCCCTTGCCAAACAGTCCTATTTTTCCACTCTCATTAGTTCATGTTCCCGCAACCCCAGGCGTCTCTTTCACACCTTTAATTCTCTTCTTCGCCCTGCTGTGGCCACCCCCAAAACTAACCTTACTGCTGATAACTTTGCATGTTACTTCACTGACAAGATTGAACAGCTAAGGAAAGAATTCTCCCCTCCTTGCCTTTCTGTTTCTCAATCACACATAGATCATGCCTTTCCTACCCTTCAGACATTCTCCCCAGCTACTGACCAAGAGGTGGCTGCTCTTCTTTGCTCCTCTCGCCCCACCACTTGCCCACTCGATCCTGTCCCATCTCACCTTATTAGATCTCTCTCCACTTGTCTTGTGCCTTCTCTAACACACATCTTCAACTGCTCGCTCTCTTCTGGCATCGTCCCTGCTGACCTTAAACATGCCACTGTAGTACCTATACTAAAAAAAACATCCCTCGACCCATCCACCCCCTCTAACTACCGTCCCATATCCCTGCTCCCTTTTTCCTCAAAGCTTCTGGAAAGACTTGTCTTTACCCGTGTGTCTCATTTCCTCAATTCCAACTCTCTCCTTGACCCCCTTCAATCTGGCTTCCGCCCTCTCCACTCTACAGAGACTGCCCTTATCAAAGTTACTAACGACCTAATCGCAGCTAAATCCAAAGGCCACTACTCCATACTAATACTTCTTGACCTCTCAGCGGCCTTTGACACCGTTGATCATGCTCTCCTTCTTCAAACTCTTCAATCACTTGGTCTCTGTGACTCTGTCCTCTCATGGTTTTCCTCTTATCTCTCCCAACGCTCATTCAGTGTCTCCTTTTCTAATGATACCTCCTCCCCTTGCCCTGTCTCAGTTGGCGTTCCCCAAGGCTCCGTCCTCGGTCCCCTTCTATTTTCTCTTTATACTGCCTCTCTTGGCAAACTTATTACCTCTTTTGGATTTCACTACCACCTGTACGCTGATGACACCCAGCTATATCTCTCCTCCCCGGATCTCTCCCCGGCCGTCCTGCAACGTGTCACTGCTTGCCTTTCTTCCATCTCTGACTGGATGTCCTCCCGCTTTCTGAAACTCAATCTCTCAAAAACTGAGCTCCTTGTCTTTCCTCCTCCTAATACTGATCCTCATCTTTCGCTCTCCCTCCAAGTTTGTGGTACCAACATTAGTCCATCCTTGCAAGCGCGCTGTCTTGGCGTCATACTTGACTCTGGTCTCACCTTTGAGCCTCACATCCAGCATGTTGCCAAATCCTGTAGATTCCATCTTAAAAACATAGCCCGCATCCGCCCCTTTCTTGCACCAGATACTACCAAGGAGCTTGTCCATGCTCTAGTAATTTCCCGCATGGATTATTGTAACCCTCTCCTGATTGGTCTTCCCAATAGCCGTACTGCACCCTTACAGTCCGTAATGAATGCTGCTGCTAGATTGATTTTCCTCTCTAGTCGTTTCTCTCACACCTCACCCCTCTGCCAGTCCTTACATTGGCTTCCTGTATGCTATAGGAGTCAATTCAAGGTACTAACTCACACCTATAAAGCACTGAACAACTCTAGCCCCTCTTATATCTCCTCACAGATCCATAGGTATGTCCCTTCTCGGTCTCTCCGTTCTGCCCGTGACCACCTCCTGTCCGTTGTCCGCACTCGTACGGCCAACTCGCGCTTGCAGGACTTCTCACGGGCGGCTCCCTTCCTGTGGAATAGCCTGCCTACCGCCATCAGACTCTCCCCTAGTCTTGCATCTTTTAAGAAGTGCCTTAAAACCCATCTCTTTAGGAAAGCTTATGGCCTCCAAGACTAACCCTTACCTCACATACCTGTCTCTTGCCCTCTCCTAAAGGGCAGCCCACCTTATTTGATTGCTATTCCCTGTCCTAATGTGTTTTACACCCCACCTCCTATAGAATGTAAGCTTGTTTGAGCAGGGTCCTCTTCAACCTATTGTTCCTGTAAGTTTATTTGTAATTGTCCTATTTATAGTTAAATCCCCCTCTCATAATATTGTAAAGCGCTACGGAATCTGTTGGCGCTATATAAATTGCAAAAATAAAAATAAAATAAAATAAATAAGTAAAAAGGGGTTTTAACCCTTTCACAAAAGGACGGAGGGGGGCTATAAAGTTGGAAACATAGAATACCTGTATTCCTAACTGCATAGTGTTCATTTAATTTATGTTGGAAAGCGTTCAAATTTGACCATTGTTGCTTGCTGTAAAGACAGCACAGGAAGGATTTTTCTATAGTGAGGCTATCTCCTTTAAAGTGAATTCTAAATTATTCCAAGAAATATTGCCAGAACGGTAAATAGTTTATTCTGTTCAAATGTATATGAACTCTCACAATATCAGTTTAAAGAGAAAAACAGAAAAAAATGACAGTTCAGAATCTTACAGGAATTGCTTACAATTTAAGGCAATACTTTCTTTTCAAAGTAAAAATGCAGGCACTCATGTTTGCATTTTCAAAAGAAGTCTGCTGCTTTTAGACTGTAGGAATATTTAAGATTCCGAGATATAAAAAGATTCTGAATGTCTTGTTACTCTCTGGTGATTTTCAAAGCATTCAGAGAACCATTTGGCTGGAAGATTGTTGAGGTTTAATAACAAACCTGTATTCTTTTCCAGTGAGATAATATAGAAAAAGATTAGTTTACTTTAGAAATATATGTATCGCCTGTGCTTTAACTTAATGTAATAGTTTCTAATAACCTCTGTGTCCAACTGCATATATTTTTTCTTTGTTTTTTATTGTATGTATTTGGGCTGATGTGTACTATGGTCATTGCTGCCACCAAGGAGTAGTAGGAGTCTGAGCACTGGACTTATCTTTTTGTATTTGTATTCACTTTTGTATCACACAGCTATGTTACAATGCTGCCGCCCACCCTATGTGTTCTCTATTAAGCGTTACTAAGTATGTAGGGGTTTAGAAAAATACCCCTCTCTGTTTCTTATTTTGCCTGAAGCTGTAGGAAACAAGGTGAATGGTTAGTGTGTAGGACCTACATAAGAGGTTTGCCTTGATGTGGTAGAAGGGCTTACTTCTTATGGTCATTGGAGTGATACTAAACTTCCAGTTATTTTAATATGTATAGGGATTTGGGATAGTGAGCAGGTAACTTGTGCACAAATCCCATTTATCTGTGCTGAACAAATCAAATGCTCATTAATCGCTGGATGAACAAATGGATTAGTTTGGCAAATCATGAATACATCTATTCATTCATCAAGCAATTAACAAGCTTTTGATTTGTTCAGTGCAGCTAAACCGGATTTGTACACAAGACTAATAATTATCTATTACAAAAGAATGGATATATTAAAATTTGCATAAATATTTATTTTAAACACTTGTCGTTAGCTGCTTAACTCACTTCTGCAGCTAATGAGAAGCCGTTCTCTTTTTGACCAGCACTTACTTCCTTGTTAGAATTCGGCATTGTCCAATTGAATACTTCTCATTGAGCACATCTCTCCAGACCAAATATTTTCATAGAGTTGGTTTTGTTGAATGTTAGGGATTCGTATAAAAAAAAGTACAAGCAGTGGCGTAAGTACCACGGTCGCCGGGGTTGCAGCGACGACCAGGCCCATTACTTCAGGGAGCCGGCCACCGCTGCAACACCTGCGACCTTGGGCAGCCGGCATACTTTTAGGGCCGGTGCACTTCAGTAACGGCCGTGGCGTGCGTTTGCAGGCTGCCTGGCAGGAGGGGAAATGCTGTGCTGCTCCCCTCCTGCTGTTGTGTGTAGCGCGCCGTGCGATCTGACAGGAAGTGCTCATTGAGTAAAGCGACTGCAGTGAGCATGTATGGGGGGGTGAAGAGACATATGGTGTGGCTGCAGGGAGGGGGAAGAGAGGAGAGAGACACATGGAGGGGCTGCAGGGGAGAGACACATGGATGTGCTAGAGTGGACGGGGAGAAAGACACTTGGAGGGGCTTGGGGAGGAGAGACACATGTAGGGGAGAGACAAATTAAGGTGCTTGGGGGAATGAGACACATGGAGGGGCTGGGGGATAGGAGACCCTTGGGGGCAATGAAACTCATGAAGGGCTGGGTGGGAGGAAATGAGACACTTGGAGGGGGAAATGAGACACATGGAGAGGTTGGGAAGAGGGAATGAGACACATATGGGAAATAAGACACATGGAGGGGCTGAGGGGATGAGGCATATGGAGGTGCTTGGGGGGATGAGACACATCAAGGGGCAAAGGGGGGCCCCAAGACAATTTCCGCACCAAGGTCCCGTGGTTTGTAGTTACATCTCTGAGTACAAGTTCCGTTTTTAATATTAATCACTATTTTAAGGTATTAATATTCATTAAATGTCCATTAAAATGTTAACTATAATCACTATATAAATTGTTATGGACTATTGAAGTTATATTCCATACAGTGGTTGCCACACTGTCCTATTACATCAGATGTATATATTAATGCCCATTGATCTCAGCCAGAATGGCAGAAGGTATACCCAATTTCACCCATATTGAAGGCATACAAATTCCTGGCAGAGTGACTTGTATTTATTAACCTTACATCTAAGAAGGGCATAGGTAAAAAAAATAAAACTGATTTATGTGTTTATGTTTATCAGGAATTTAGTGGGTTAAAATGCCCAAGAGCTGGACTGCAGGGGTTTTGCCACTGACAGAGGTATTCATTGTTTTGTTCCAAACTGTATTCATCACAATTTGGTCCGATCAGGTGATCATTCGAATTCCTGAATTTTGAGCCAAAATGTGGCTAAATTGTGAACGAAACATGTTTGTTTTGATTTGCCATTCTGAATTCGGCCTGTGGCACAAAAAAGACTAGGGGTCAGCCACTAAATGTTGATTTATTTGCAGATCAAGTAAGGAGTGAACGTACTGGGAAAACTGGAGGAGGAGTAAAATAAGTCTATATAGATTTAAGAAATTCAAGGCTCGCTATGTCTAAAATTAAATATACAAACAATAGGCTATTAACAATAGATAAAATACAATACACAAGTGAAGAATTCCTAAAACAAATCACCTTAGTGGAGCCACAATAACCACTAAATAAATACAAGTGTCAAGTTAAAAAGAAAAGGGTGAGAGCACTCAAATAAATAATATTACCCAAATAGAATCTGAAAATAAACACAATAAACACAGTAATAATGTTTAAAATAAAAACTTAAGATTCTATACTGGTCTCACTCACATAAGTGATGCCTTGAATAAATCACCATTTGGACTTCAGCTGGGTCCTTCCCAAGATTGTATCCAGTGTACCGCCAGAGAACGCAGGTTCAGGGGGTTACAACACTTTTTATTAATCCAATAACAGGAAATAAATTAAAATGATACAAAATAATAAGAGAAAAGTCCCATGAATAGAAAGTCCAAAAGTACCTTGCGCGTTCTTCATCGGAGGTGATGCGTGTGATCCTGGCATGCAGTCTTTTTTCACCGCATTTGCGGCTCTCCACTTCCGGGTTCGGCATCGGGAAGCGTCCTGCGTCATCACGCCCCGACGTCTATTCTTAATCCCGGTACCAATTACATTAGGATGTGTCAGAAACGTCATAATCAACGAAGTCCATACAAATAAAATTTATAAAAGCGAAAATGTGCTGCTTAAATCAATAATAATGCAAACAAATCTATTATAGCATTTAAATACTGTTAAAACAGTAAATACATTACTGATTTAAAATTCATTAACAATAATTAACAATTATATATAAATTAATAATAAACAAAATTAATCTAGTCTTTTAAGCAAAAAAAAGGAAAAACATAAAATGTTTGGATTATTAAGAAAGAAGACAAATAAATACCATCCTTAAAAATATTGGTACATATATTAAAAGGAAAACTTGATATATAAAAAAAGAGGTATAGGAATCTCAAAATTAGACAATAAATACTCATATAAAATGTACATTAATAGCCATAAAAATAAATATATTATAAAATCTATAAAAAATTAAATAATATATAAAAAAAATATACATAAAAATAAAAGGAAAGAGAAAAACAAAGATTGTCAAATAAGGGCCTTCATACATATTTATTAATTTCAAAATCAACATTAAGTCCACGTGGTGTCATAGTTTCAAGTTCAAACATCCACTTCATCTCTGCTAAACCTAGATTATAATCCTTATTCCCTCCTCTCCAATGGACTTTTATCTGATCTATGCCCATAAACTCTATACCTTTTGGGTCCCCACTATGATTAACAAATTTACGTTAAATAGTACAATTTTCTTGTTTTTATTAAACCTAAGTGAACATCCTCTGCAAGTACCACAATAGTAGAAGCCTTTACTTCCTTTTAAAAAGTTACCATCCTTTTCCACTTTTTCTTTATCTAAAAAACTCCTTGTTAAAATTTGTTTGAAATTATTTGCTCCTCTAAAGATAAATTTAGGTTTAGAATCTAAAAAAGGGAGTACATCTGGATCTTCTTTAAGGACATACCAATGTTTTTTAATCACTTTTTGTAATGCAAAATTATTAGAACTAAAATTGAAAATAAGAGGAATTTTTTCTTCTCCTCCTTCCTTTCCGTTTCTAATTTCTTGGTTATCTTTAGTTTTATATTTTAAAAGTGCTTGTCTCTCCTTCTCTGCAATTTCCTTCTCAATTATTTCCAAAAATGCTCCAGTAAAGATGTAATTTATATGATAATTTGCCAATGTGGATTTCAATATATTGGCAAGACGGCACGCACTTTAAAAACTAGAATTAGGGAGCATATATATAATATTTAACGTAAATTTGTTAATCATAGTGGGGACCCAAAAGGTATAGAGTTTATGGGCATAGATCAGATAAAAGTCCATTGGTGAGGAGGGAATAAAGATTATATTCTAGGTTTAGCAGAGATGAAGTGGATGTTTGAACTTTACACTATTACACCACGTGGACTTAATGTTGGTTTTGAAATTAATAAATATGTGTGAATAAATATGTAACAATAATTATATATATATTTAATCAGTATCAGTCCACGTGTAATTTGATATTAATATATATACTTGTATCCTCCATGCATGTTTTTATATTTCTCTCCGATTCACATTGCACTTCACGATATTCAGCCGTTTCCAAGCAACTGACACTGGTTGCGATCACATGACTTTAGGTCACATGGTGTGTCCGTAACTAGGCAACTGTCAGAGTTGCGATCACATGACATGACGTCATCACGCACGTCAGGATGCGATTTTTGGCGCCGGTCACAGGGGCAGGTCGGAGTAATGGGTTTCACACGGTGATAGGGTAAGTTTATCTTTACACATGCTATATATTGTCTGTTTTTGTAATGATTTGGCATCTTGATAAAGACCGCTTGACGGTCGAAACGTTGATTTGTTTGCCTAGCATCTGAATACACAGTTTTTCAAAACCAGTGAGTGCTCTCATTTCTTTGGATTTTATATATTTTGCACTGAGAAGCACCTTGGTCTGAATTTTTCTGAGAGCTTATTTGTGGGAAGAGTGCCAGAATCTGTAAATATTTGTATATATATATAATTATATATATATTAATAGTAAAATACACCTAGACAGTGTATGTGTGTGTATGTATATGTGTATATATATATATATACTTAGATCATATATATAATATATATAATATATACCGTATATATGATCTAAGTATATAATTTTTTTTTTTACACTTATTAACTTTTATTTTATTTTATTTTCAGCCAGCAGGGGGACTAACTGTCATTACAGTTAGTCCCCCTGCTGGCAATGCCTCAGCCAGCTAACCCGGCCATGTGATTGTGAGGTCCTCGCAAGGACCTCACTCTCACATGGCCGGTGGGGGGGCCCCAGGAGGACACCAATAAACTGTGGAAACAGAGCTGATCCCTCAAATTTATAAAGATTTGCTTACTGGATTTGTTGTAAGATTAAATCATGCCTCCTCCTCTCTCTCTCCCATGCGCTGCTCTGTAGGCTGGGAGGAAGTGAAGAGTAATCACAATCTCCCAGCACAGCGCCACCTGTTTCTGCATGGGGAACAGCTGGTTAATGTAATGCTTGCAGGACGGCCAGCTGCCGCAGAACCTCTTTGTTCCCATCTCTGCAAAGGGCTCCAGGCACTGCTTGCTGTGAGTGTGAGACACTGTAAATAAAAAAATAAAAATGTGCCGCCCCCCATGTGACATCACAATGCCCCACCCATATGATCTGCCATATGAACTAATGCCAGTGCTACACACAGTGTGTGTTTACATTAAAACGCCTGCAGGGACCGGCTATAGACACCAGAACCACTTCATTAAGCTGAAGTGGTTCTGGGGACTATAGTGTCCCTTTAATGTGAGGTAAATTAGAGGTTAGTGTCACGATTAATATACTAGGTTGCCTACTTACAACCAGATAAGGATGATGATGGGCTGCAGTTTGGCTCCACTGGTCTGGTGTAGAACAGGATCTCTGGAGGCTGTTTGCAACTGTGGTCACAACATTTAATGTTCTGGGAGAATGGGAAGCAGCTCCATTTTTTGGGGGCTCCTTACACAGCTCAAGGTCTGGGCCCCAGGGTCTGATGGTGAGTATGCCCATAAGGCCCGCCCATAAGGCCCACTCATGAGTCCACTTATATGTTCCACCCACCCATAAGTTCGCTCACAGGGAGTGGAATGTGTAGGGGATGTGTTATGTGTTATTGTAGAGGATCCAATATGTGTGCTTATGGTATGTAGTGTATAGGGATACCAGTTTGTGTAGGTGATGCAGTGTGTTTGTGTGTAGTGGAAGCAGTGTGTATTTCTGTATAAGGGATGTATTGTGTGTTTCTGGTTGTGTGTAAGGGATGCATTGTGTGAATCTGTGTTTGTATGCATAAGGGATGCAAGGTGTGTGTCTGTAAGTGTGTGCATTGAGTGTGTGTACGACATGCATTGTGTTTCTGTGTGTGTGTAAGAAAAGCAGTTTGTGTGTTTGCATGTGTGTGTAAGGGTTTGCATTGTGTGTTTCTATGTATGTGTGCAAAGGATGCATTGTCTTTGTGTGTAAGGGTTGCATTGTGTGTGTGTAATGGATGCATTGTGTGTTTCTCTGTGTGTAAGGGAAGCATGTTGTGTTCTGTGTGTGTAGGGATGCATTGTGTGTGTGTGTGTGTGTGTGTGTGTGTGCGTAGTGTGAAAGAGCTCCCTGACTTGCCCTCTGTCCTATAGAGCTCTCCCTTCTCTCCCTTAGAGCTCTCCCCTGCCCCTTAATGGTCTCTCCTCTCCCCCACCCTCCCCTAGCGGTCTCTTCTCACACTCACCCACCCTCTCTGTGCTCTTCTTATCCCCCCTCCACCCTCCCTGTGTTCTTCTCACTCCCCCCCCGCCATGTGTTCTCCTCACATACCCGCCCGTGTTCCTCTCACTCCCCCTCACCTGTGTTCTTCTCACCTCCCTGTGTTCTTCTCACCTCCCTGTGTTCTTCTCACCTCCCCCCTCCCTGTGTTATCCTCACCACCCACCTTCCCTGTGTTCTTCTCAGTCCCCCGTGTTCTCCTCATCTCCCCTTCTCCTAACCCTTACTCTCCCCCCTCCCTGTCTTCTTCTTACTCCGCCCCCTCCTCCCTGTGTTCTTCTTACCCCCTCCTCCCTGTGTTCTTCTTACTCCCCCCCTGTTCTTCTTACCCCCCATTCTTCTCACTCCCCCCTTGTTCTTCTCACTCCCTCCTCCATGTGTTCTCCACTTCACCCCGTGTTCTTCTCACTCCCCCACCTATGTTCTTCTCACCTCCCCCTCCCTGTGTTCTCCTCATCTTCCTTTCTCCTCACCCCCTCCCTGTGTTCTTCTTACCCCCCCTCCCTGTGTTCTCCTCACCACCCACCATGCCTGTGTTCTTCTCAGTTCCCCCCTGTTCTCCTCATCTCCCTTTCTCCTCACCCTTTCTCTCCCCCATTGTGTTCTTCTTACCCTCCCCCTCCTCTCTGTGTTCTTCTTACTTCCCCCCTCCTCCCTGTGTTCTTCCCCCTCCCTGATTTCTTCTTACCCCCCTCCCTGTGTTCTTCTTACTCCCCACGTTCTTCTTACTCCCCACGTTCTTCTTACTCCCCCTGTTCTTCATACTCCCCCCTGTTCTTCTTACTCCCACCCGTTCTTCTCCGCCCCGTTCTTCTTACTCCCCCCCTGTTCTTCTTACTTCCCCCCCCACACCATTCTATTACTCCTCCCCTCTCATCCCCTTCCCTGTAGCGTGGCCGAGCTCCTCTCCGGTCCGCGGTACCCGGCCGGAATGATAGGAAAGTGCACACTCAATGTCCACTTCCTGTCAGTCCGGCCGGGTACAGGAAACAGAAACTCCATGCGGTACAGGAGTTTCTGTCTCCTGTACCTGGCCGGACTGACAGTAAGTGCACACTGAGTGTGCACTTTCCTATCCCTCCGGCCGGGCACCGCGGACCGGAGATGAGCTCGGCCACGCTACAGGGAAGGGGAGGTGAGGAGAGAAGCAGTGCTGCAGCCACCTGAGGCTCTTTACAGAGCGCTCAGGTGGCTGCAGCATTAGGAACGGCCCGACAGCGCCGGTTTTAAAATGATTTAGGGTGGCCTGGGGGGCAATTGCCTCCCTGCCCCCAGTCCCAGCCTGCCCCTGTATATATATATATATATATATATATATATATATATATATATATTTGAAAACTCACTTCTGCAGGAAAGCTTATCAATTAAACTAATAATAGCTTTCCCTCCCTGCACCTTGCTTTTTCTTTTGCAAATGTCATCCAAAAAAAAAAACAACTCTCATTGAAAACTATTCTAATAACTGACTTTTCTACTGTACCATTACCGTTTGTGTAACTTTACCCTTTATCCCACTCCTCCTAGAACAGTGGTTCCCAAAACCCGTCCTCATGGCCCACCAACAGTCCGGGTTTTGCCAGTATCGCCATAAAAAAGGGAAATACACAAATCCTGGACTGTTGGTGGGCCATGTGGACTGGTTTGGGAACCACTGCTCTAGAATGTAAACTCATATACATTAATATAGTTTTTATATTGACCAATTTTTACACCCTTTTGGGAGGGGGGGGGGGTGTACCAGAATTCTGCAGAGCTGAACCAACATATGGCTGAAATTCGGCTGTTCTGAAAAAAACTAATAAATGGTACAGCTGAAAGAAATGTTCTTGCCATGCACAAGTCTAAATGCACCCAGACCACTTCAATGAGATGAAGTGGTCTGGGTGCCTATAGTGTCCCTTTATGTCCATTGAATTTAACAGGGACTAACTTCTCTTAATAATTAAAATGTATTTCCAATATGCCTTGTTTTCAGGTGTCTGTTGCATAAAGGTAGAAAGTATTTCACTTCTGGCCTTTCCGGTAAATCTCTCTCTTTGTATATATAGTAGACTTGGGCATTTTGTATTCTGTTGAATGTATTGCCAAAAATATTTTTTTTCGAATAACGAAGGGGTAGCCGAACGAATGAACAATAAAATTGGCGTCTAATGAAATTCTTCCATGTGCCGTTTGTTTGTTCCTTTACAATTCATGTTTGGCCTATTGTATTACACTGTCGGTAATTCAAAAAGGCGAAACATTTTATCCAAATGCACGAATGGTTCATTCTTTTGTTGAGCCATTCGTTCTTTCTTCTCACTCCCATCATATCTGATGGGAGTGAGCAGAACTAATGAATGAGCACCGAATGAATGAGCCATTTGTGCATTCGAATGAAGCGTTCTGCAGGGCGTAGAAAGGCTGTATAAGTTTTAGTTTATTGTCACCCCATCACTATTATTAGGGTGAGGGAGGTAGGTAGGGTATATATTTATTGGGGACCCCTTGTCACTGGAGGGGGTTATTAAGGGCTTGGGGGACCCCTAGTTATTGGGTGCGGGTTATTTTTACTATTAACCCCCACCCGATACTAATGGATGAAGTCTGGTGGGGGAACAATAGGTCCCCACCATTATTATTTAGAGCCCCCACCCACTGGCAATAGGTAGGGGCTGGGGTGGAACAATAGGACCCCCCTTTATTACTTAGGACCCCCACCCAACGCAAATGGGTGGCGCTGGGGAGGAACAATAGGTTCCCTTCATTATTACTTATGGCCCCCACCTGCCGGCAATGGCTGGGGCCTGGGGGGAATAATATGTTGTTCCCTCTTTATTACTTTATTACTTACTTATGACTCCCACACTGTGCATTCACACCCCAACATAGTGAATATATGATTTTTAATATTGAGAGGAAAATTTATCTTATACAAACACATATTGTTTGCAATTTGTCGCGTTTGGGCTCCCACTATAGTGCCAAGTGTAGATTTGACAATTAAATGTATCAGTCCCACCATGTCCAACTCATGGTTTGCTTAATACATTTATTTCATGTATCTACAGTCAACAGGATGTTGAAAGATGTGGTGGCAGTGACCTTGTCAAAAAGATCTAGTATGCTATGTAGTGCAGAGTATTAAACATGGTTGGTCATTTATACACACACGGTTTTCCTTAGACATTAATAATAATGCTAGAAAAGTTCCTAGAATATATTTATTTTTAATCATATATAAGAATATATATATACAATGACATGACAAAGCCAAACAGATATAAAGTAACTCAGGGCCATTTGTAGACATAGCCTATAGGAACCAGAATTATCTGGGGTAGGTACTCACTGTTTATAGTGTAAGCCACTAATCCCAGTGGGATATATACCCCAGGCTAGGAACCCTTGTTCTAAGTTGTATTTGTTGTTATAGGCATCTTGGGGAGGCTCAGCTTTATTGTCTCGAAAGTATCGTAAGCTTTTGCATGGCATCCACAGGTAAGTGTAATGTGTACCCCTGAGAATCATAGTTGTTAACATTTCCATTTTGCTTGAATCGTGATGTGTGTCATAACAGATCTCTATGTTTTTCTTTTTTTTTTTTTACTAGGGCTGATTCAGTGGCTTGGAATCCACATAAAATGTTGATGGCTGGCATCCAGTGCTGTGCCTTGTTGGTAAAAGACAAAAATGTGAGTATAAAAGCATTCCCTATCTCTACTAAGGATTACAATATGTGCAATACTGGTTTAAAATGATATAAAAATATAACATGGCTTTTGTTCACTAAGCTGGGAATTGTGGAGTATTGACAAGAAAATGTAAAAAAAGAGTTAAAAATAATGAGAAAATATTGCTAAGAATTCCCTCCTAAAGTTTTCAAAATATTATGTATGCCAGGGGTGCCCAAAAAGTAGATCCCCACATGTTTTAAAACTACAACTTCCATGACGCCTTGCCATTCTAAAAGCATTCTAAATGCATCTGGGGATCTACGTTTTGGGCATCTTCAACTTACAGTATAATAAAGACACATTGTGCTTTTATAGCAATGCACATGGTATGTATAAATATTTTATTATATATATATATATATATATATATATAAATGACATATAATGGTGAAGCATGTATTAAGTGTAATACCATTTAAGGGTTCTGACTACATCATAATAAACCATGAGATAGATGAGATTGGGGATCCCAGATTGCTCAATGTGAAGTCAAATTGCACAACACGATTTTAATTGCACATTGTGACATCACCCACCATGCAGTTTGGGATTTGAAATAACAGGTAGACTAGTAACAGGTAGACCGGTAAGCACAACAGAAGTTTATTTGTTTTTTAGTTACCTGTAACATTATTTTATGTTTATTTATATTTATATTAGTTTATGAAGATTCCATTAAAGGGACACTATAGGCACCCAGACCTCTTCATCTCATTGAAGTGGTCTGGGTGCAATGTCTCTGTCATTTTAGCCCTGCGCTTGTTTACATTGCAGGGTTACGCTTGCCTCTAGTGGCTGCTTACCAGACAGCCATTAGAGGCGCTTACTGGCCTTTCATGGAGTTTGACTCCTAAAATTGACGTTGGATGTCCTCATGCTTTAGGTTTTGCAATCGGCTGACGTCAGAGGAGGAGCCTAATCCAGCATTGAGGGTATACGTAGAAAGGGTTTTAAACACGCGGGTGGGAGGAGGTAGTGGGACACTAGATTGTTAATAATACAGGTTTTATTCCTAACATTATAGTGTTCCTTTAATAATGTATCATTATTTTTTGTTATTTGCCAAAGCACACGTTCTGTTGCTCTCTAATTTGGTGTCTTTTGAAATCCATGATTGCTTCTTAACATTCTTTCAGCTTTGACACTGTTCTCAATTTTCAACAACTAAGCAGCTAAAAATAAAACCACCTCCCTTTGTTTAAAAATGAAAGGTTTCAAACATGCAATTATTTCTGATCTCATCAACCATCATGATATTGTTGTGCTCCTTTAATCGTTTAGTACTAGATGGCAATTACATGCGTTCCTGCCATGTATTTGTAAATAATAAGACAATACTCTTTGTCTGGCTCCTTGCTTTGCTGCACTGCAGAGCTCTCTAATTTTCATCTGCCATGTAAACTATTGACTTCTTCAGTCAGTGTTTCTTTCAAAAGTCATTTGGTACTCTCTATGTTTACTTATCAGCATGATTTGTTATAATGAGAGGGAATGCATCGCACTCATTCACATTGCAGCTTATCATTAGTTAATACACAGCTCTGGGCATATCAGTGATTTTTAAGGAACCAATTTAGTTAAGAAGGACTCCGTTCATTTTATGGGCTGCTCACAGCTGACATAATAAATTGACATAATATGTGGTGTATGGTTATTCTTGATATAGCAGTAGCAAATTATTTTCCAGAGCTTTCTGGATGCAGTAATGACAAATGAAGGTCTTTATTGCTATGTGTTCCGAGATGTTAAGATTTCCTTACTCCTATAAATACATCCAACTGGAAAATCATTATTTATAATTAATAATTATGCTTGAACAAGCTAAGCTGACTACATTAGTTTTTAAAACAGTAATTTTTAACCTGATGTTTAACCTCTTCACTACAGGACGTGTGTATGTAGAACTCCCATAGTTCCCAGGTATCCATATTGCAGAATAGTGAATATATGATTTTTAACATTGAGAGGAACATTTGTCCTTTTTTGTCTCCCATAAAGCAGAGCCGGAGCTACTATTATAGTGCCGGCTCTCTGCAGCTGCATGGGCCGGTAGTGAGATCTCCCTGCCCCATACTGCACTGCTCTTACTGCAGGTCTTTTCCGTCAGCTGGGAGAAGAGCTCTGCTGATGCTTCCTCCTCGTCACATACCAGAAGGGAACATTCAGCAGGTCTGCTCCCAGCCGGAGGTGCAGACCTGTGTCACAGCCCATTGGATTGCTAGGGATTTCAGCAGACCGCCAGTAAATGGATTATTACCTCCTACTAGCCCATGAGATAAGCGTCATGGAAGCAATTGTGAAACAAATAGAAAAGGCATTAAAGTGTGCAGGGAGCCTGCTTACACAAACACAGTCGCACAGTCTGTATTTGTCAATGTGTGTATACCAGTGTGTTTTGTGTGTATGCATGTATCAGTGTGTATATGTGTGTACATGTATGAAGAGTGTGTATATATGTGTGTGTATATGTGTATGCTGTACATGCATGTTTTGTACCAGCGTGCATGTGTGTGGATCATTGGCAGCAATGTGAGGGGGGTATGGTATGGGTAATACCGTGGCAAAGTGGCAACATATACAATATACATACATAGGAGAGCTGAATTACAGCGGTGCTGTAATCCCCTCCCTTCTCTCTGAAAAAATAGTATTTCATAAAGATAGAAGCTTTATGGCAGTTCACTGAAATTCCAAACCAGTCAAGAGATGTACAGTGACGGCTGCAGGGAATTGGCTGTGTCTGTGGAGGAGCCCGTGGTCTTGCGGGATCCTTCATAGACCTCAATGCCGAGACTACAGCAGTGGCGTTGGCTCCTGGCGCTATCTTTACATACGGAAATAGAAAATGCATTTAACCCCTTAAGGACACATGACGTGTGACATGTCATGATTCCCTTTTATTCCAGAAGTTTGGTCCTTAAGGGGTTAAACATGTTGTCCAGAACAACAAAAATACCTAAATACAAATGTTGGTGTTTTTTGTTTGGGAGTAAGGGGTTAAAGATGCCTTTATACTTCAGAAATTATATTTCTTTTAGTGAATCATCATTTATTTGCTATTTAATATATATACTAATATATGCTATATAATATATGCTACATAATACAGTATAGCAACACAATACATTCTTCTGGTTCTAATACAAAGGAATGCTATATGTTTAAAATATCCCCACTTTCCACAAACAATAGATCTTCATTCATTATAAACATGAAGGCAAGTTTGAGACATTACAGGCAAGTAGTGTGGATTTAATATCAAACAGTCAAGTCCCTCACTTACCCTGTATGATGCTCACTAAAAAATGACTCTCATAAACGATATCATTGAACATTAAAATATGTCATTAAATGTGTGGGCTCTCAGCATGGGCCTGTTTTGAATGAAGGGTTGCACACTGCTGAACTGCAACTAGAGGTCTGGTTGCTTAGAAACATGGAACAGCTGGACATAGGCCAAGGATGCATCACTTGGTACTTAGTTCTTTCAATGAGACCTTTTTTATTATTCATTGTAAGCGAGACTATTTACTTTCAAATGAATAATTTTACTACCGGCCAATGTTTAGTATTTTCCATATATCCATTGTGATATAAAATTGCTGAATGAACAAGGAGAGCCACTGGAGGCCTCTTACTTCAACTTGTACTGTCTTTTTTTTTTTGGCATTTACTTTACTAACCCAATGCAGGTTCTCTATAAGAAATGTAGAATCAATGCCCCCAGTGCCCACATAATGTTACAACTTATGATTTAGCGTCAAAGCTAACACTGACTCTCACTTATACATACAATCACACTCAAATACATAGATACACATATGATACTGACATATGCACACAGATGCACACCCTGACATATACAATCACACTGACACACACATACATGTCATCATTTTTATTTGTAGCCACCCTCCTGTTAGCATTCCTTTTGTGTGCAGAAGGATGGATTGCTTAGGGTCTTGCTGATGGCTGAGGTTGGTGGGAGTGTGAGACCTGGAGCAGCTCTCTCCTTCCCGTACCAGCTCTGCCCTCTCCATGTTCAGCTCAGTAATTGTTAATTACATTTAAAGCATGAGCTATTGACACTTATTAAAAAATAAGAATTATTATTATTATACATATAAGAGAGATTGACTGCAAGCTCAAAAAAGGAAATATAAAGGAGATCAGGAATGAAGTTGTAGAGAGGGTAGAAAAAAAATGACAGGAGATAGGAAGAGGAAAAAAAGGGATAGATGGATAGATGGATAGATGGATAGATGGATAGATGGATAGATGGATAGATGGATGGATGGATGGATGGATGGATGGATGGATAGATGGATAGATGGATAGATGGATAGATGGATAGATGGATAGATGGATAGATAATGCAATGTTAAACACAAATACACACACCAGGCAAGCCATAAGACTTGCTTTTATCACAGAAATCTCACTTTAACAGTGCTCTCACTACTGCAAGGGATTCTGGGTAGGCGTATGCAAACAAGCTCAACAAAGAACTCCTTTTTTGCCTCATAATTCCACTTTATACATGGAGTATGTGTCTGCTGCATACAACAGCTTTGAAACACAGCTCAGGAAGAGGTGCAATGCCAGTGAACCACTCATGGACAGGTGTTTCATTGTTATTTCAACTCATCAGCATGAGATAGGTTACTGGTTGCTATGGAGGCTTGGTGTTACTTCTTAAGCTCATTTGCATATGTCTACCCAGAATCCCTTGCATTAGTGAGAGCACTGTTAAAGTGAGATTCTGTGGTAAAAGCAAATCTTTTATATATATATATATATATATATTTTTTTTTTTTATTAAGTTGCTCAAGTGTAGGGACTTGAGAGTTCCATTTGTTTGCAATTCAAATATGCATAACTATACAGAACTAAGTCTAAGATTAGCAGGGTTTTCTCAACAAAGCAATTGTGCAATAAGGGTTTGATCTCAACTCCTAGGACATATTTTAATAAGCAAAATACAGTGGTCCAAAAATGTCCTAACACAGCGCATCGCCACGAAGCTTGAAGAAAATACAAATCTCTCCGAAGTCTTTTGGAAATAATGATGAGCGTGATGGGGATATTCTGCTTTATCTTTAGGGTTCTAGATACCTACTGGAGAAACATTTAAATACATTCTCTCATATAGTTGTGCAGATTGTAATCTTCGCAGCAGCAGAAAATATATTGTCCCACTACGTTTTTTTTTTTTTTAGACAGTCGCCTCCGAATCGCTCTTCCACAATAATTGATAGCGTGTCTTCTCCTTACTCTCATTTTCCAACAGTAGAGAGTGGCTTAGAGAGATCTAACTCCATTCTTTGTAGCATAGCTTATACAGACACTTGAAAGATGTCAGTGCAGCATTCATTTGCTCAGCAGGCAGACTCTTTTTAACAACCAAAGATTGATCAGCATGTATATTCACAGAACATATTTCAGGCAAGTGATAATATGAATGTAACACAAGGAAGTTACACATAAAAACCCCAACCTATTATCAGATATGTTAAAATGTAATAAAATACACATGCTTCATACACAATGTTATATTATTCCCCATTGCATTCCATTAAACTCTGCATTAAAATGGTTTGTTTTTAGTTGTGTTGCCTCATTTGCCTAACCATGTGCAAGACATGTAGTGAAAGTACCGGTATGTAGATTTATATACTGATGGAGTGAGAATTTAAGAAAGAGGGGTCAAAGCTGAATGATTGCCATGGGTACACTACCCAACTTACAAGTGTAGGTCAGAGATACGAAGACAGAAAGGATGCTTTTCTGGCCCTTAGAATGGCTGAGTTTAACGTACTAAAGAGGAAAGGTGTAAATGTGATACTAGCTAAAATCAGGATACCAGAAATAGGAGAATATGATAGAACTAGCCAGGTCAGGAACGTCAATAAAAAAGCCAGAATCGAATAGCCAGAAAATCATAGAATATATTACGCACTGTATGGTTAACCAATGGTTATGGGTAACCAATAGGACATGGCAAAAACTATGGAGCTGAAAATATAAAGCACTATACAAGGAACCAAGAGGAAACCACAATAGAGCAAAGGCTTTGGAGCTGACAACTTTATTTAAACACTGAGGTCTACGCTGATTAGTCCACGTCAGCCATGCAAACCCCAAAAAGTGCAGGAACGGAAGAGGATTAAAGGGAGGTTGATATGAAGAGTGCAAGAAAGACAGAGAGACAGAATGAAAGAGAATCAGTAGATGGCTTTAGTACTATAGTTTTTTAAACAGGTTCTGCGGATGCAAATTTTAATTAAGCATAATATAACAGACAGAAACATTTAAGGTTTCAAAATGATAGATGGTCAGATGGATGGACAGACGGAGAGACATTAAACAATGATAATTCTTTGTTGATTAATGGTGGATCTTTATTAGTGTCATTTTAGCCTGTAAGTGTTTCACTTGCGTTTGTGAAATGGTTCTGCCAGTGCCTACTTGTGCTCATTATAAAAGATAATCAGCTTGCTCCTTGTTACATAGAAAATAATTTCATAAATCATGATTACAGTGATCTTTTGTACTGCTTGGCCACATCATAGCTACAACACTAATTGGGTGAGGACCAAATAGAGATGTTTCCTGGAGTAATATGTGCTACTGGGGTCAATGTACGCTCATTGCTCATTGAAAATTTATTATTATTATTAACATTTATATAGATGCTATATATATATAACAAAAACAGTGAAGGACAATACATATTGAGGCATTCACCAGCAAAAAAAGGTTTTGGCAGTAATGTCATTTTAACCAAGTGCTTAGCAACACATTGCAAAGGAATGTTTTGGTCAACCCAATGTCCAATTGATATCTTAAATACCACACAAGAATAGACGGTGAAAATAATTGTAAAGATTAAAAGGTTAAAAATCCTGCTACTGTCAATGTATGTAGATTACCACAATGTATACAATTTGTAAATGGTGGTGAGAGCACACTAAAAGGTTATATGTGGCCCAATACACACATGCAATTTTACCATAGACTGGATAAAAATGCCTAAAATACAAATGATTAAAAAACTATAGTGAAATCTGTATAAATCAAATAATACAATAAGTAAACCCAAAATGGTCTCACTCACATGTTGCTGAGCCACTTATTAGTAGGCTCAGACTTTCAGTGCCTTTTTTAAATATAGATGCTGCTGAGATCAAGCTGATGAAATATTCCTCTGGATACTGGACCTCTTTCCTTTAGTTAGTCAATAAAAGCAAAAAGGTAATAAACATAACCAGACTATTTTATTAAAACAATATAATAATACAAACTATTAAAAGATCTCTATTTGCAACCACACAAGAATACCTAGCGTCTCCATCTTCCCAACTTTTATGTCCTCTTGAAGAACAATCTAATATAGGATAGAACACACTGTACTGTTTTCAGTGTTAATAAATAGTCTAGTTTAGTTGTATTTCTGGTGTTCTCTGTTATGTTATGTACTTTCAGACACATCTCCACTCTTCCTGGCAGTCCTTCCAAACAGTCCTTCGAAGTCAAACTTGAATTTAAAATGGAGTCCATGAGTCTTGCTTCCCTTATTCCCTTAGATTAAGGAGAAAGTTAATGTAGAATTTAGGGGAAAATTTGGTTTGGGTGGCTCTCTAGCAGAGTAGTTAGGATTAGAGCAGATTTGAGATATATGCCTTTAACCCCTTAAGGACACATGACATGTGTGACATGTCATGATTCCCTTTTATTCCAGAAGTTTGGTCCTTAAGGGGTTAAATTAGGAGGATTTAGGGCTATGGCAGGATTAAATAGGGAGTGTCCACGTTCAGAATGCTTTGGATGTAACACGCTTAATAAGCATTAAAGGAATTATAGTGCACGTCAACTTAAAGGCAGATACCCTCTATCCCATAGATACCCTCTATCCCACACTCCTTTTAACCCTGTATATCCTATCTTCCATTAAATCTTGTTGCTGGGTAGAGTGCCTTACCCTATATTATTACATTAATAAGGATCATTAGAAACTGTGCTATTAAGCCAACACAATATTTTCAATCATTAACTTTTTAAATGCAACATTTTTAAAATAATTCCTTCTACATATGGGAATTTTGTTACAGCACTACATTGTGGGACGACATGATTGGGAAGGACTACCTTCATGGTTTGATTATTGTCATTTATCGAAAGAAAGAAATCATTCCAATAATAGAATTTGCAAAGTAATACATGGGAGTGAGGGGTAAAAAACTATCAATTAAAGCAAACACCTGTTTGCTGCTAATTTTTTTTATCATAAATTATTCACTTTGATTACAATGTTTATTGACCATAAATTTGATCATTCAGGTTAGATCTAAAACATATTACCAAGAAGAGCCATCTGGTTTAAGCTGATCTATAGATGTGACTTCTGGTGCTGCTATCATGCCAGTAAACAAATTGGTACATGAGCCAAGACTGACATGCTACGGTGTGCCAATGAAACAGTGCAGCCAAACTGAGGATTTTAATGCCAGGAAGTCAGTTGGTAGTGAAACTGAGAATTACATATTTATATCATGCTTGTGAAACAATTGAACATAGTGTGCCATTATAACTAGGCCAGTCAAGCTAGATTTGAAATGTAAAATAATTTCAGCGAATCTGTTCCAGAGAAATTATGGATGATATAATAGCTTGCCAGTTTGTCAGTGAGATATGGCACTAAAAACATTTACTGGATGGACAGTTATTTTAAAGGGCACTCTAAGTACCATATCTACTATATGCCACTAGAATGTATATTATCTGAAGATTCCAGCACCTTTTTTCGTTTGAAAACATAAATGAATTCATGCATGGTGTGGTATGATTATCTCGGTCAAAGTAAAGTTGCAGACTGAATAGCTTGTTGATCTCAGCTGGGTGTTGAGTTCCCCAGATGGAGGGTGGTTAATTTAGCTATGTATTTGTTTGGAATATGTGACCATGGGATAATGGGATAGACAATTGACAATTGAGACAATTGAGAGAGGCACCATATGGGATAGTGGGTGTATATCACATCTCTAGTTCTGTCTGATTATTTTATCACAGTCTATTTTGCCACAACCTCCTTCTAGAACATTATTCTGTTCTTCCCCATCTAATTTTAGATTTCTGTTCCAGTCAATCACTTTTTAGTGTTTATTTTCACATGTATTTTTAATTTTATTTCACCCCCCTTCCAGTAGGCCCCCTTTCTTTATCTTTCTCACTTTCTTTCTCTATCTAACCGTAAAAGGAATTCTATAGTACCAGAAAAACAACGCTCTATAGTATAGGAATTCTATAGTACCAGTCCCCCCCTCCCTTGCACCCTTCTTCCCACTTTGCTGAAAGGGATTAAAACTCCTTTACTCACTTACATGAATCCAGTGCCGATATCCCTTGGCGCTGGGTCAGGCTCCACCCATGCTCCTTCCCTGATATCGTCAGCTGGCGGGGGAGACCTGATGCGCATGCGCGGCAAAAGCCATGCTCGCATTAGGATTTTACCATAGGAAAGCATTATTCAATGTTTTCATATGGGGATTCCGGTGACTCTGGAAGTCCTCATGCATAGCGTGAGGACGTCCTGCTTCATTTAGACAACCAAAAGTCCAAGCACCTGGAAGTCCCTTTAGTGGCTGTCTGGCAGCCACTAGATGTGGAGTTAACCCTGATAGGTAATTATTGCCGTTTCTCAGAAACTGCAATTATTACCACTGTAGGGTTAAGGGACATGGGACATTGCACCCAGACCACTTCAATGAGCTGAAGTGGTCTGGGTGCCTACAGTGTTCCTTTAAGCCAGCATTTTTCAACTATTAGTGATAGTAAACTATTTTCTCTAGAACGTGCAATCTTAGATTCCAGGGGCACAGACCACAATGATTACCTCCAACATCACAATTTAAGCAGCACTCCAACTTGACATCTTGGTTCTGCACTCTGATTAACAATTTGGATGGGAGGTCTGACAAACACAACCCATATCTTTTTATGATCAAGCAATTTCGGAAAATTTGTCATATGTTATTCAAATAAGAAAACATTGTTCCCAATATAAGTATTACTTTGAATATTGCATATAGCTCTCACAAATATTTAATTTAACTTTAAGATTTTTTGTGAAACAAAGTAGCAGCAGTAAAGCACCAATCACAATAGACATAGCTATATCATCATGACATATCTATAAACAGCGTACATTTTTCATATTGCTTGGAACTGCTTATTGCTTACTGGATTATGTAACGTACTTTATAATAATTAGGCATGCACAGTAAGCCAAAAGGCACTGGGCTGGCAAGGCAACATTAGACTCTGCCCAGAATCTGTTAAAGAGCAAGATATATTACAACTCAGATACAGGTATTTGACCTTGGTGTGTGTACATCAGCTATGAGTAAAACCAAATGTCTCTTTTATATAGTTACGTTGGAGCTAGGTGTCAGACCTTCAAAACCAAATCTGATTTGTTCTTAAATATTCTTATCCATACATAGTTAATAGGTCCATCATTTATTTGAAATTCTAAGTGCTAGAGAAATAATTAGCCTATTTATCAAAATGGTGTTCTTAATGTTGCTGTGGGTTGTGTCCATTCATAAACTGGATGAAGATCATGACAGCTGCAAACTACATCTCAGCCCATAATGTGTTGAAACAGCAAAACTCATAATAAATAAAACTGGAGAGCTTTTATTTCAACAAATATCTGTTTCATTTGGCATCAAATGGACATACTTGCTTGGCTGAGAAGGAACCACCAACTGGTCAAGGAAACGCAAGTGACTGTTGCACGTGAACCGGGCCATCTAACTGTCCAGCATTTTGCAAGATAGTCTTTAGTTCCATGGTGTACCCAGAGCCAGCAAAGCATAAGCTCACTAGATGAGCTGTCAGTGTGCTGAGGGAACTTGAAGTATGCAGCAAGCACTTCAGCAGTGCTCGGTGCATAGTCGTCTGTGTGTGGGGCTGGCCTGAAGGGTCTCAGTCAGCCTGATATGCATTGATGCTAGTTTGACAGACCCCGTCTGTGAGTGGACTTGACATTTTCAGGACATTTCCACCAATTATGTGCCGTCACCAGTGACACAAGATGCGTCATTTGCAGGCTGTCCCACTCTGTCCCATTCCTCATACCTCCTAATGTTGGGAGATTTGCTCTACCTCAAGCAGAGTACATAGTACGCACACACTTAATTAAAATATATAAGCTACTACTTGACAATAATGGCAAATTGATCCATTGAGCAGATAGTGCTTAAGCACTATCTGCAACTTGGGCTGAGCTGGGATTTTATTATCTAGCGTTGTACGGTATGTATTTTACAGTAGAACTCATCTGTGGATTTTCTTGTCACTGTCTAGGTTTTCATCCAAATATTTTCTGGATGAAGGAAATCACCATGCAGCCAATTGTAACAGAATGTTCAATTAATTTGGGTATTTCTCTCTCTATCTATCCTACAGGGTTTCTCACAGCTGTAAGCTGCATTATGGACAAATCAATACATATTAGTACTAATCTACCGTAAATGTATGATAAAAAACAAACCCAAAAAAAACCTTTATATTCTCACAGTGCAGACCCTGTAAGCCTATTTATTTTGAGAGTTTATCCTTTAAGAGAAAATAACAAGTATAATATTGGCTATGAGCAATATAAGAAATGCGTACATCGATCTATGACCTCTATTATTGAAAATGTATATAACATAATATTTTTCTCTGTGCAGTTTAGGTCTTTGAGGCAATTGTTCTCAAACATAACAATGTGAAACCATTTTAAAACCAAAAGACTCAATCAACTCCACTGACCTTGTCAATACATTTACCGACCTTCTAAAAAAAAGTTGGAAAGGCTTGTTTTGCACAATATATTTGACCTAAAACTGTGCTCTGCTTCAGCAGTCTCTTCAATTTCCTGAAGATAAATTGCAAACTTCAGCGTGCTAATATAATAATATAGTTTTCTAAGGAATCAAAAGCATATTATGTGTGCTCAAAATCTTACCTGTACAGAACCTTTCTATGCAACAAGACTGCATCGAAAATTACGTTGCTAGACCGTTTATCCAACTAGAATAGTTTCTGTAGGATTTATTTTATTTACAGGGATACTACACAAAATTGAGCAAAGATGGTTGAAATTAAAGCTCAGGGAAAAATGTTTACTTATTTAAGGCCAACAACTGGTATAGCTATACTTACCTAAACCTCTGTCTTCTTGGTGCCAATATAGTCCTCTTCGACCCCATCCCTGGTGGTTCAGTGGACAATGTGCGGCTTTGTCTCCACTCCCAGTTGGTGTAGACAGCTTACTACTGCCTCTTCCCATCAGCTGTCAGAAACGCTGGTGCGACATGGCAAGAAATAGGAGCAGAAGCTGTTTAAGCTCATCTCCACAGTGACAGTACATTTTTAAATGGAATATAGTTGTGGCATAGTTTAAGATACAGTAGGTATCTAGGCTATCATACTGATTGGATTAAATCAAAACCATTATTGATCCAGTTCAAACACGTGTATAAACTGTGAATTACATATACAATACATTAGACATTTGCCTAATTTGGAAATTATTTTCAAGTTTTTTAATTGAAATATTTTTTGTAATACAAGCATAAACAACAAAATATATAAACAATAATCATATAAATAATATATGTATATGTATAAAACAATACAATAATTATACCAATACAAATAAACAAAGAAAATTATTTTAAGTTAGGGAAAGGGGAAAACCAGAGATAAATAGGGGAATGGGGGAGGGTATGATTGTGTAGATCACATCATTGAGTTAATGTTATTATCTTGTTTGGAGCCAATACAATGTCTGGATTAAAACATATCATAAGTTGATTTGGCACATTGTTATAGAGGGTTTTATTCACTGAACAGTTTGCTGTAAATGATTGAAATAAGATTTACAAAATGTATCAAAAATATTTAAGTTAAGAAAATATGAAAAGCTATTCTCCAACTCATCACTTAACTCATCACGTTAAAAAGATATATATATATACATATTGTTTTTCAGAACAAATTAGGTAAATAAACTTGAAGTTTTTTCTGTTTCAATTGTGCTCGTATAACTCTCAAATATATCTCAACCAAATAAAAACTGTACCATTCCTAAATTTTTCTTGTTAACCTCAAGAGCAATTGGATTCCATTCCTAAATCGAGAACATAATGACTTATAAATATGTTATGCTGTAATGAAATAAACACTGAGGAAAGTGAAACAGAAACAAACCAATCCATTTTCAAATAATAAATAAGCCAATAGTGGAAGAAAAGTATATCTACCGGCAACCCAAATTAAATGTACATAGCTAAATAATATATGTTTCTGGAGCCAATTTTAAGATTATTTCCAAACCCATAAATATCTTAATTGAAGCCTTCTATATCATTAGTATCTATTCTAAAACAAAATGAGTTTAATGAAATTCTTCATATGGGAAGGGCCAAGCAATAATTGTATTAAATAGAAGACTGTATATTTTACTAAAATGATCCAAACCTGATCATTGTTAGCCTTAAAGCAAAACTCCAAGTACTAGAAGCACTACAGCCTTCCATTGTGGGCATGGCACCAGTAGTGCCCCGATTACCCCACCCCCTTGCAAGTAGTCAATCTGTTTTAAAACATTTTACCTTCTTCATGGGATATGCGAGGTGCTGATGGGCCTATTGAGCTAAGCCCTGCTGTGCAATGCTAGCTCAGTTTCTCAGTACTGATTGGAGTGGTTCCGGCAGAGCCCAGGTAAGAAGGCAAACCATTCAAAAATAGTTTGTCTACTTACAATGGTGGGGACAGCTGTAGTGGTTATGTTGCTTGGAGAATTACTTTAAATCCACAGTATATATTCTATTTAAAAAAAACGTAAAATCTGCTTTAAAACTAGCCCCCATGACAATCTTAACGTCAGTCATGGTTCTGCTGTCTCTCTATCCCAACCCTGTTACCTCTTCATTGGTTACACACCACAAGAATCAGAAGTCAGGCAAACAATCATGGTGGAGAAATAAGCCTACTTTTTTTGAGTGCTCTGGTGATTAAATCTCCACACAAATCTCAGAGTTCTGTGGCTGCCTTGACAAGTAATCAGTGTTAACAATTATGGAGACCTCTTTGGTGGCTTCCCAGTCACAAATTATTCATTACTTATTCATAAGTCTCAAAATTTGTCCTATAGGTGATATCAGAGACGGGTGTACTGCCACAGGTAATGCTCTTACAATATGCTTTGCCTAGGGCAACCTTCGGTATTCTAGATGTTGTGGACTTCATCTCCCATAGTCTTCTTAAGTTGTAGTCCACAAAATCTTTAGTGCAGAAGATAGCCAAACAATGGCCTAGGGCACCCAGACCCTGTTTCACAAGCTTGGCCCTGGTGCTAGATCCATAACCATCTGCTATTGCTTTTGGCTATTTTGTTGAAGGCGTTTCCTCTCGTTCTCCCAGATGTTTTTTCCTCCTTATACATTATAGTTGTAGATTTCAGCTGGGAAGTTTCTCTCCTAGCCTCCTCCCTTTACCAAGCACACTGATATGGAGTATATATTATTATTATTATTATTGGTATTTATATAGAGCCAAGTTATTCCGCAGCACATTACAATATTATAAAAGGGGGAAATTTAACAATCAATGAGACAAAATGATAAAGAAACAATAAGTAGATAAGGACCCTGCCCAAATGAGATTAGTCTCTCTCTCTCTCTCTCTATATATATATATATATATATATATATATATATATATATATATATATATATATATATATATATATATATTTACATCCCAATTCATTGTTGGATTATTTTTATAATAGGAGAAAAAAAAATACTGCAATTGCTGTATGTAATTGCATGTTTCCATTACCTTCAATGTCATATGTAAACTATCGGTAACACTTTCCTGCTCCGCTTTTCAGAATTGTGCTTATAAACATGCCAGCATTCACTTCCCATTAGTCTCCTCAAAGTTGCTTCTTGGACTGGTTTAGTCTTCTTGGTCCAACTTGCACCTGGGGAATAATCTTCACATTCTGCTGAGAAATTGTCGAAATTGATGCTTCAACTCCCACTCGTCTTTATCCCTCTAGAAAAAAAGGAATAATATTGACAACAGTTAAAATGTAGAAAACTAACAATGTCCACGCTGGGCTTTGAATTCTCAAGCAGTAGCGTTGCAAAGCCCAGAAAGAAACGCAGCAACTCGAGAATTCCTGTAATCACTATATCCTAAAAAGGGTTTGTAATTCTAGGTTTAGCCACTTCTGACATAATGTTTCCTGACATCATGGGAATAAAGTCCCTGCAAGGCATTAGTGAATGGAACCATGTTGAGCGCTAAGAGCACAATGTAGGTAAATCTAAAACAGGAAGTTGTCCATAAAAGGCAATAGAGTAAAACAGGAAGTAAACAAAATATAAAATCGCTTCACAAAAACTGTGGCCATTTTTTTTCCTTGCAGACAAACAGCTTATTTATCAAAATAGTAGCAATTTTAGAAGTAAAATAACTGGAAATGGCTAGCATTAGAAGTAATATACCTTTTTTACAGAATCTTTTATTATGTTGCTACACTCTGGCTAAGCACTGGAGGCCTCACAGAACAGCTTCCAAGGCACACTGGCACCCAATGATCACTTAGGACTGGCATTTATCTGATTGCAAACCTCTCAACTTTGGCAATCCCAGAAATGGGATGTTGGTTGAAGGCGAGTAAATGGGACAGACTAGCCACGTGATCTCGCCACTGGCTCTGCCCAAAAGAGATCAGAGGCCCATGGAAAAGGGGGAGTTTCCGCCCACATTACTGAATACACACCAGGCTACATGCCAATTATTTTTGCCATCCAACCGCCACCGCAACATGCAGGGAGCACTGTTTCAGTGCTCCTTGCAGGGACCTAGAGTCCTAAACATAGCAGGAGCACTTCAGATAATGTGCTTGAGCTATGTTTTTTTGGAGACTGTTCCCTGGTGTCCCCCAAAGCAGAACATCGGGATGAAAATTGTGACTCACCAACCAAAATCGGGACAGTTGGGAGGCATGTGATCATCCTAATAATAATTTGGGATGACTATGGAAGCTTCTTATTAATCTAGTAGCTGAGTTTGACAATTTGACAATTTTGAATATTTGATTTGGAGTGCACCGCCAGCATTGGAATATATTCTCTGTTACGCCTTATAACAGATTTCCGGTTAGGCAATTATTCACTGCCAAGATGTTCGTTTTACTGCTGAGTTCATTTTGTCTTTAAATGTAAACTGTAGATTACGATACGATATCCTATTTTTCTGTGATACTATCTGAGTGCATTGTACTTGCTACTCTAAAAAAGCAATTGTAATAATAATAATAAAAAAGATCCTAACTTATTAGCTCATAAAGGCACAAATGGAGGTCTACAGAACATAATGCTGCAACATAATGAAACTCTGGCCTGTTGTGCAAGTGCAAGTACACAGCATTATTTTATCTAAGTTACCTGAAGCTGACTGTTGCATCATGCAACAGTCAGCTTCAGGTAACTTGCATCAATGCATTATTGAAGAAAGGTTAATTTTAAATACAATTTATAGTTTTTTGATTCTTGAACAGTGTACACATCGTTTTGTACATAGATTTAAATGGCCATTGGAATGATACTTAAAAACCTCCAGTTATTTAAATGTGCGGGATTTGGGACAGTGTGCAAGTAAGTTTTTTCTTTGGTATTTATTGTATGTATTGGGGCTGATGTGTACTATAGTCATTGATGCTACCAAGGAGTAGTGGGAGTTTGAGTGCAGGTCTTAGTTTTGTATGTTAGTATTGGCATTTGTATTACACTGCCATGTTACAGTGCTGACGCCCAAACCGTGTTTTCCCTATTAAGAGGAAAATACCCCTCTTTGCCTCATTAGAGACTTTACCTTTCAGCGTAAAACTGGAAGGGGAGTTGTTAGAGGAGAACTCACCTAGGAGGTTTTGCCTTTACATGGCAGGTGACCTTACATTCCAATGGCCATTGGAGTTATACTAAAAACTTCCAGTTGTGTAAATTAAAAGTGCATAGGGATATAGGATAGCGTGCAAGTAAATTTTTTTTCTTTGGTTTATACATAGATTAAACCATTGCTTCTTAAATTATGTATTTCCATTATGATCCACCTGCCATTATTATTTTTTTTCTTTTTTTTTCTTACATTCTCTGTTCAAGAAGGATTAGTTACACAAACAGAACATTATTTATACAGTTGATTGAACACAGGTATAAAATATGCTTTCACATATTGAGTTAAATAAAAGACTGCTCATCATTAATAACATGCAAATGATAGAACCAGCTGACTGATTCAGCCAGTTTAAACCCATAGATGTAACCTGTCTATTTGTATTAATGAATGCAGCTATGATTAGATGGGTTTTTTAACGTGACATGGCTTGTATTTGAATTCTGAATTGAATGTAAATTAATTTTTCTCTAGACTCCAGTGAAGAAATTGGTGATAAATTTAAAAAGACAATTATTTAAAAGTCATAGAAACAACTTCTGAAGCTTTGTTCTGATTTAGTCATTATTTGAGAAACACAGGTTCTTTTATCATATCAGTAATATGGAGACTGTGCTAAGGTCTCATAATAATGATAAGATCTAACCAACAATGTGGACTTTTTGTTTTTTTTAAACTACATTTTGTTGGTTTCCACGATAAAAAAAAGCAGTACAAAAGGACATGCAGGTCCCTATAAGCAATTATAGTTTCAAGCCACGCAGGGTCGTATAAGAAGTTACACAAAAATAATCTTGGACATGCAGGTCCATTGTTAGACATCACACAAACATCAACAGAATATAATACGTAATATAACCATAAACATTTCCATTAAACCATGTATCAAAGTACAATATCCAGCAGTTGTTGAAAAACAAAATCCAAAATCTATTTTTCCCCATATTCCATCCCTTAATTCTATCACATGTCAAGAGACTAACCTCTACACCCTCCCAGAAAGTCCATTTTACAAATATGATCAAGTATAATAAGCTAACGGCCTCCACCTGGGAAGATAGAATGGAGCAACACAAAAAGAAGCATGAGGTAAGAAAGGTCCATACCTCCGAAACATCAGCAATGTACTCCCAACCGATGACTCACAACCCCATTTGAAGCTATCACAGCATGTATCAAAGTATAATATCCAGTGGTTGTTGAGAAACAAAATCTAAATGCTATTTTTTCCCACATTCCATCCCTTAATTATATCACATGTCAAGAGACTAACCTCTCCATCCTCCCCAGAAGGTCCATTTTACAAATATGAAGCCACCACAGCCTCTTATGCACCCCCTGACCTTCCCCTGAAGTTCCCATCAGGTGTCCATCTGTCAATTGCTTTGAAAATCTGCCTTGTAGGCTACCATCAACCTCTATGTCCATTTATATACATATTACTGAGTATGGCCCTGAACTGAAACCATTAATTCTTCCAATTATCGTTTATTGTACACTTTTTCATTCCCATAAAAACAACTCATAAAGCACTTCACTGGAAAAATAAATCGAAATTACTTGCACAGTAAATAGACAGGCAAAAGCCAAACATATTTTGGACTTTGGAGTCCTTATTTGTAATCAAGGCTTTGAGATATCTGTTCCCCTGTACACATAGTGATTTAATGCATTTATTTTTCCATTAGTGAGTGCTTTTGGAGATGTATTTCTAAGAATTGCCCAATGTGCTATTCTTTTAATATACAATTAGATAGATTGAAACGTTTTTTTCTTTTAATAGTTTGTGTGCAGTTAGTTAAAGAGACGTTATAGTCACCAGAACAACAGCTTATTGAATTTGTTCTGGTGTGTAGAATCATTATCTTCAGGCTTTTTGCTGTAAACACTGTCTTTTCAGAGAAAATGCAGTGTTTACATTACAGCCTAGTGATAACTGCACTGGCCACTCCTCAGATGGCTGTTAGAGATCCTTCCTGGGTCATGGCTGCTTAAACTGCATCCAAACATTCAGTATCTCCTCCCTCTGCATGCAGACACTGAACTTTCATCATAGAGATACATTGATTCAATTCATCTCTATGAGGAGATGCTGATTGGCAAGGGCTGTTTTGAATCATGCTGGCTCTGCCCCTGATCTGCCTCCTTGTAAGTCTCAGCCAATCCTATGGGGAAGCACTGTGAATGGATCAGGCTACCACTTCTGATGATGTCAGCAGACTGCTTGTTATCTGAGGCAAACAGCATGCAGATCTACAGCTTCTGGCTTGAATACAGTAAGACTTTGCTATATTTATGGAGGCATGAGGGGCGCAGGGGGGCTAGATGGTGGTTTTAACACTATAGGGTCAGGTACTATAGGGTATAGGGTCACATACATGTTTGTGTTCCTGACCCTATAGTGATCCTTTAACCATAATGAGATATACTTGACTTTCCCTATGACCCTTAGTGACTTACTTGAGTGATGTACAGATCATTTTAAAATTTAGAGTAGATCAGTGAACACTCTTGAAATGCAGTATGTTATTGAATTAGTAAATGTATTATTATTAATTTTTTTTTTTTTTACGTTCTTTATTGTTTGATTTTAAGTGTGGGTAAGACTTAAAAATATACAGAGGTCACATCAACATCAATTTTGTGGACATAATGCTTGGGAACGTGGCAACCAGCCTATTACAATTCACGCTAGATAGGGCATATAAGTCTTAACTCAAAACATGAACAAATGTTCTGATTGTGCTGCTGGTGCAATTGAACCCTGGTGAAGTAAATAAATAATCTCAATTGGTCTTGTCAATTTGAAGAGAAGTTATGTCCATGTTGGTTAATATGATACTAGGGCGGGTGAGGCGGGGCTTATGTGGAATGAGAAAGGAGGCGGTAAAAAGGGAATGGGGTGTAGTATGTAAGTGTGGTTATAAGCTTGAGAAGAGAGTTGGGAGTGAAGGGGATGAGAGTGGGAAAGAGAGAAAGAAGGGGAGAGAAGAAGAATGATAAAAAAAAGAATGATTAAATTGTGTTGGTGTCAGGAACATGCCTGGAGTGCCCCTTTACAGTTTCTACATATTTAGTAGATATAGACGTGTTGCACAGAAACATAGCTTGTGCATAAAAGTATTGTCTCTAAGAATTCTTAGTGTTGCTGTAAATTGGAATAGATAATTTTATATTTTTATTGCAAGAAGCTTTGTACTATAAATTCTAAGAACCACTTTAATATTATTACAGAAGCTACTGAAGTAAGATTTAAACTCTATTGTACATGGGTGCTTATTTTTAGAAAAAGGCTTAACGCAGTTGATTAAATCAGTCATTTTGTTTGCAATGCAAAAAGCCTTCCATAAACATACCAGAAAATGAAACGAATGCTTGCGCATTCTGCCGTGACAGAGATATCGCAGTAAATTTCTATCTCAGTGGGCGAAGTAAGGGACTTGCTTCACATTTGAAATCATCTGTAATGTCTATTCTGGGGTTAGATAAGCTACACAGAATAAAACAACGTCTTATCTCCTGCACTCCATAAAGGAGGTCTGCAATCTTAACAGTCAATGACAGTGTGTGATACCTGGAATTTGTTATAGATTATTTGCCAAACAAGCCTTTGAAAAGCATAAAAGAACTTGCTAGGCGAAGGTGGTCTGCAGTAAATCCCTCTAAGTACTGAATGGGCAATATAATTGCAATCTAATATAACACATTACTAATTTTAACTATGTCACTGATGACACTAGATAGTAACTGCTTGCTGTAAAGTTCTCTAAAGATGTAGATACTTTACTTGAGTACAGGAACAGTAATAAAGCCTTTGCCCAGCAAGATGCAGGAGCTGTGGGTTCCCAGGAAAGTTACTCGTAACATGGTTATAAAGATCTTCTCTGTTGTGTGCAAATGAAACATTTACTGCTGTAGTTGTTTATGAAGTTCCTTGCTCATTTTCCGCTTGTAGAAATAAGTTACTAGGAGACTTGAAGGAAAAGCAGTGATACCATTTTACTTTTTGTGTCTGCTACTTTAAAGGGACACCCCACATGCATAAAGCTCTTCAGCTTCCCGAAGTTCTTTAAGTGCCAGGTGCATCTTCTCTTAAAGGGATTCTTTGGGTTTAGAATACAAATCTGTATTCCTAACAATATAGGGCCCTCTCGGCATGTAAAGGGTTAATGTCTGATTGACAGCCACTAGAAGCAGTCTTAGTCCTGCAATTTAATTATTGCATTTTCTCAAAAACTGCAATGATTTGCATTGCAGGACTAAGGGAGACAGGGACACTGCATCCAGACCACTACAATTATATGAAGTGGTCTGGATGCCTATAGTGTCCCTTTAATTAGAGTTGTGTGAGGACCTCCAGCGTCGCTCAAAACCCCATAGGAAATCATTGAAATGATTTTTCAATGCTTTCCTATGGGGAGACGTAATGCGCATGCGCTGCATTTCCGCGCATGCGCATTAGGTCCCCTCGGCCGGTGGGAGAGATCAGTCTTGCCCACCGGCCGACGCAATGAAGAGGAGGAGCGTCGCGGAGGCGGAGACAGCGACGAGGGACATCGCTGCTGCCTCAGGTAAGTCACTGAAGGGGTTTTCACCCTTTCAGTAACCGGGGATTGGGGGTGGGAGGGAGAGGGACCCTCCAGTGCCAGGAAAACGGATCGTTTTCCTGGCACTGGAGTTTCCCTTTAAAGTGCTGATTTTATTTATTACTTTTCTAACTAATTGCATCAATACCACCTCCCCTGTCAATAAAAAAAAAAAGGAAGGCTTTGTTCCCAATTCTGTTAACTCCATGGATCTAACAGTGGTGGCAACCATTCTCTACTGGAACACACTTGCCTTTCCAACTTTAGTGAGAAATGAATAATCCTTGTATCACTTTCAGACCACACCATGACAGAAGATCTCATTCCAAGATTACCACCCATTCCATATTTACAGCTCTATCGGTATTGAGAGATCAGCCTTCATATCACAAACATATAAATAGGTAACCACAGCCTGGAAGGCACACAGGAATTTATTCAGGGGTCTAACAAAATTAAAATTAAGGATCACTGGGATGAGTGGATAGAGGTGTATCTTTGGAAAATGATCATCTAATGGAAAGAAGGAGAGATCAGCAATTCTTGTTATATGTCACTGAACGATTCTGTAGCTGAAGCCTACAATGACAATTACACCTCCAAAGATGCAGTAATCAGCATTACTAATTGTTGTATATTATTTAATCATTAAAATATATCTGTAATTGTTTTTTATTCTGTAGTTATTTTGATCTATTTTTTTTTTTATTTTTTTTTTTTTAAAATACATTCTCACTGCCTGCTTTGTCTCCTGTCTCTGATATTTATTTTCTGTTTTGGCTTGTGTGTATTTTCCCATAATGATTGCAGTTGTACAAAGCCACTTGAATAACTATTTGTTTAAAGGACCGTGCTTCTGACACTATTTTTGGATAAGCTGATCGATTTACTTACCTTTAAAGTAACTGCTGTGCTCTAGCCAAAAAGTAATTTTCTACCTGGATCAACCTGTATTTCACAGGGGGGAAAATTTTCACTTGTATGAATTCATTATCTTTAGTGAGCCTGTTCTTCCGTATAATCGTTACAGCCTTTCTCATTTTCAGGTTGTTAGTCAAAGTGCCACTCAGCATTTTCAAGGCTGTCTTTTTCAATGCATATCTTGCTGTTTCACCAGGCATAACTTTTCTGAAAATTGGTACTTCTCATTTCTATTTAAAGAGCAAAACACCCTGTATATATTTATTTCTTAACCGCCAGAGCAGAAATCTAATAAATGTTTTGGCGTCAATATGCACATTTTTGATGATTTTGTTCACACCTACGAATAGCTTAAAAACATAAATAAATCAAAAGTTAACTTCAGGACATACAGAATGTTTATGTAAATATCAAATGCCAATACAAACTGTATTAAGAAACACAATATGGGATTTCTAGCTCCCAGTTGTTTAATGTATAAAAGATCCTGACGTTGTAGAAGACAAAAAGTGTGCATTCAACACTGTGCCATTAAAAAAATGTAACTCTGTTTTTTCTTTTTCTGAAATACAGCAAAATGCAATTTGACTAAAGCTTGGCAAGATTGAAATGTTTTTCTTCAGACAGCATTTATTTTGCTGTTAAAATAGCTGTCAGGTTTATAGGAGTAAAGTACAGAAGTGAAAATGTGAAAATATGAAAATATGCAGCAATAAATGAAGAATGACATTTCTTTGGGGAGTATTGCAATCATCACAGAAATTGGAGGATTCTAAAATCAGCTCAGCCTTTAGCCCAAAGCTAAATATATGATGACCTCTCCCTCAAGGCTGCGTATAAAGCCAAGCCTTAATACAACAATGTTACCTGCATTCCAATATTTTTCACCATAAATTCTGTCCCCTCCAGACTAAGCTACCAGTATACTGAAGAGGGAATGCAGCGTGAGCGTCAATCATTACACCCCTGCCAACTGACACCAAAGTGGGCACAGATAGAAACCCCACATTAGTGCTTTTTTATTTTATAACATAAAATTATAGCACTAATATCCTGCCTCAGGGGAACCTTACATCCAGGACTTTAGCTTCCAAACCTACTACTTAAAGGGACACTATAGTCACCCGAACAACTACAGCTTATTGTATTTGTTCTGGTGAGGAATCATTCCCTTCAGGCTTTTTGCTGTAAACACTGTCTTTTCAGAAAAAATGCAGTGTTTACATCACAGCCTAGGCCACTCCTCAGATAGCTACTAGAGGTGCTCTCTGGGGCAGTGCTGCACAATGTGTATCACTGACATTCAGTGTCTCCACCCTCTGCAGACACTGATCTTTCCTCATAGAGATGCATTAATTCAATCCTTCTCTATGAGGAGATGCTGATGGGCCAGGGCTGTGTTTGACTTGTGCTGGCTCTGCCCCTGATCTGCCTCCTTGTTAAGCTCAGCCAATTCAATGTGAAAGCATTGTGACTGGCTCAGAGATTCGCTTCTGATGCTGTCAGTCAAGCAGGCAGATCAGAGGCAGAGACAGCAGCTGCAGACTTGACTAAAAGTAAGATTTGTAAGGGGAGCTAGATGGTGGGTTTAACACTATAAGTTCAGGAATACATGTTTGTGTTCCTGACCCTATAGTGTTCCTTTAACAACACATCTGATTGAAATATGTTTAGTTTGTATTACATGGAGTTAAACAATTCACCACAATATGACAGTATGAAAATTATATATTATATTTAGCCTTCTATATGGAATAATAATAATAAGTATTAAAGGAAAACTACAGGTTATTTTCCTGGTACTATAGCTCCCTCATCCCTTGCAGCCCCCACCCCTCCCCCGTGGTGCAGAAGAACCTTACCGGAGTCCAGTACCAATGTCCCTCGTTGATGACTTGGGCTCCACCTTCGGCTCCACCTTCGGCGACATCAGCTTGCTGGGGGGACCTAATGCGCACGAGCGGCGATGGCCGCACTCACGTTAGAACTTCCCCCATAGGAAAGCTTGTGTAGTGCTTTCCTATGGGGTTTTGCATGATGCTGGACGTCCTCATGTCTATCTAACGCTTTTTTATGATCACTCTCAATTTATCAATTTTGCTTTCTTACTCCGCAAGTTCCATATTTTTCATATCTTTTAACATTCTATTCATCCCTCATAGGTAGGTCACTTAATCATTCTCACTCTTTATATCTCTAAAGTATTAGGACATCTCACCTACATCTGTGACCTGGACTGTCACTATCAATTCCCTTAGTGTGTTTCAGTGACAGGTCTACTTGAATTCTTTATTGTGTTTATGCTCAAATGTTGTGGCATCTTTAAGACCTTATATATAAGCACTAAGCAGACAGCTGTCAAGACAAAGAATCTCAACATTAAACTATCTAACAAAGTCTATTCAATATCATTCTATGTGGTTCCAGTCACAGTGGTGTATATTAAGTAATAAATAATTGGATTCTGTTAATTTATTATATAATCTCAGCATGCTGAAGGCTAATTCCTGTCTTTCACAATGTATTAAAAGAATAGTGTAGGTACCATAACCAAATCAACAGATTGCAGTGATTATACTGCATGTAGTCAGTGGGTACCGGGTCCTACCTCACTACTAAATGGTTTACTCAAAGTTTAGTTGAGAGTCTTTGTTCCATGACAAAATAGTAGAGGTGAAGCTTTGCTTTACGTCACGCAATAACAGGGATAGTGGGCAGTGATTGGCTGTGAGCATCAGCTGAGTGCCTTCATCCGATCACTGCCCCATTCACTAGTATGAATTGAAATGTTATGCTATACTTTCACCTCCACCATTGGGGGGCCGGTCTGCAGGCTGATAGAGACCAATAATCTCTACTAAATGGTAAGTAAACTGTTTAGCAGTGATGCAGGGCCTGGTGCGTACGGACTCAAGGCACCATAACCACCTTAATACAATGAAGTGATCATGGTGCCTACAGTATCCCTTTTCCATTCGGTGCACAACCTCTCTATGTTCAAGACTCTCCATTGTAGTACTGCTATGTTTGATTACAATATTATCAAATCTCCACTACATTATTGCCTGCTAACCCTCTTATGAATAAGTCTACCCTGGCCACTTTTCCTGTCTTTTCACAGACCTATGTTTTCTCCAGTGACAGTGTTTATTTCAGTATTTAATCCAGATTTATTTTTCCATCTTCCTCTCTGTTTACTCAATTTTCGATTTTTTTTTTTGTTATTTTTAATTGCAAAATTTATTTGAATGACTGTTGAACAAATGTGAGGGTTTTTTTTTTTTCAAACATTAACGATATATTTGTCCATTTCTACAATAACAGTGTACAATTAATACTATACTGGAAAAAAGTGCTATATATCTTATGCAAACCTGTCTACCCCTGTATTATTACATTTGTGGATTTTATTCTCTTGACTTACACATTTTTCCTTTGATTTAAAATGCTTTGTGTTATGAACGTACACATCAGCCGAAAACTTACTGACACATAATACAATCTTCTTCTATTGCAATGCCATAGAATAAATGTCAGTTTTTCACCATCTAAATGCATCCATTTAAACATCTTTTTTCAGGAACTGCTTAAAAGGTGTCATTCGGCAGAAGCCTCCTATCTCTTCCAGCAAGATAAATTTTATGATGTGAGATATGACACAGGGGACAAATCTATTCAGTGTAGTAGGCGAGCAGATGCGTTCAAGTTCTGGATGATGTGGAAAGCTTTAGGGACCATGGGACTTGAAGAGAGAGTAAACCGTGCACTTGCATTATCAAGGTAAAATAATAAAAAAAAAAATCACTGCAATCCGTCTGCTAGCTGTATATCTGCCATTTATAATTTCTGAAACTGGTTAATTTATGATGCCAAAATGTTAGTCATTTAGATTAAAAAAAATTTAAAAAAAAAGTAGCTGTGTAGCCTCTTAAAAAAACACTACATTATAGAGGGATACTCTAAGCACCAAAACTTTAGCTTAGTGAAGTGGTTTTGGTGTATAGATCGTACCCTTGCAGTCCCACTGCTCAATTCTCTGTCATCTTGGAGTTAAATCAATTTTGTTTCCGTTATTTTGGTTCCAATTTTGCAACCTAAGCCACACACCCCTGGCTGTAGCTCACACAACCAACTGAAACCTTTCAATCAGATGTGACAGTACAGTGTATTTACTTTAGAGGTTTGTATCTCCTGTTCTGTTAATTGAATTGTAATCACACACAGGAGGCTCCTGCAGGCGCTAACAGGCTTAATAAAAAGGAAATAAAAAGGTCTAAATGAAACAGACTGTGCAATAAAAGTTCAAACATTATCAGGGTTATACACATAATAGATAAAACCCGGTGAAAATGACCAGATTCTGTTTTCATTGTCAAGTCTCAAATTTACTAAAGCCAAATGAAGTAAGGATAGTCCTCCTCCCCACCCCCCATAACCCCACCCATGAGCATCAGAGAGGGGATATTTTAAATTTTAGCTAGAGTCCCCACCGGCCAACATGGATGGGCGACATAATATTAACAAGAAGTGGGGGAGGACCTATTGTGCTTGCTAGCCAGCTTGCACATTAAAAAAGTTAAAAAATATATATTTTAATTGGTGGTGGCGTGAGTTATGGATTTTATTATTGGATTTTTTTTGTGGGGGCTAAAGACAGAAGATATAGATGAAAGAAGACTTCTTATGGAAGAATACATTTTTTACAGGTTTTAGAATAAAGAGTTTAGTAGATTTTCCCTTTAAATATGTGATGTGGTATCAGGGCTGCCATCAGAAATTTTGGGGCCCCTGACAAAATTCAAGGTCTGGGCCCCTAGAGCCCACTCACGAGTCCGCCCACAGGGCCGTCCTTGAATCTGCCCACAAGGATGCTGTATGTGTATAGAGTGAATGCAGAGTCTCTGTGTGTGTGTAGTCAATGCACAGTGTGTGTTTAGTGGATGCAGTGTGTAAAGTGGCCAAATGTAGTTCTGAATCTGTTGTAAGTCCCAGAATGCTTTGCTAGCTGGGGATCTACAATTTGCAGGGCTGTATTTAGCAATCAGCAGTGTATGTGTGTTTGAATATAAACATGGTATTGAATGGAGCATGTGTGTATTTGAATGTTGGTGTTTGAATGCAAGCGTGCATTTGTCTGTAGTGTATACACACACACACACACACACAGATAGATACACACCCTGACATACATGCAAATACACAGACATACAGTTACACATATTGGCACATAGTTACACACACATATATATACTCAGGTTCACACTGACATAGATACATAGACATACAAACATATACACAGACACATTCAGGTGCAAACTGACACAGACACATACACACACTGATATACATACATGCACACACATAGGAGATACAGGCACATGCATTGACATACATGGAAATATACAGACACAGTTACACACACACACACACTGACACCCAGATACAGACACACAGAGATACACAATTAGGTGCAATCTGGCACCCATATATACACAGATACACACACTAACACTCTGATACATACACACACACACACTGACATACATGTAAATATACAGACACACTGAAAGATACAGACACACACACACTCAGGTGCACATTGACACAGATACATACAGACACACATAAACAGATACACGTAAAAACTAAATATAAATAAAATATATGTGTAAAAATGTAGAAAAACAACAATAAAGTAATCAATTCTATGGGCAGATTAACACCAAATAAACACAGCTTTAGTTGAGAATCTCAGAAAACAAAGAAAGCGTGAGCGCTCCAGCAAAATATTATATATATCTATATATATAAATTATGTATTGCACTAATTAACACACTTTAAAAAATAAATGCAAACGACCGAAAATGGGCCATGCACATAATGAAATATAAGACAGGCTATGCAAGATAAAAACGTACACAACATGGACAGGCAGCGCCAAATAGAAAAGATATACATTACAACAAAGTTACCAAAACAAACTAACAATCTGTTTAAACATTTAAATAGAGCCACAACTAAAACTAAAATAAATGGGGAATATCAACTAAGTAGTGAAAATGATTGTGGACAAAAAGTGTACGTAAAAATCAAAAGCACAGACACTAGAAAACCATGAACATAAAAGCTGCAGCACTGCTATAAAAAAAAAAAATCAAAGAATAAAACAATAACAAAAACATACACTCAGGTGCACACTACCAACCGGATACAAACAAACACATAGATACACACACTGATAGATACATAGATACAGACAGACACCCACACTCTCAGGTACACATAAGTACAGACAGACACCCACACTCTCAGGTACACATAGATACAGACAGACACCCACACTCTCAGGTACACATAGATACAGACAGACACACACACTCTCAGGTACACATAGATACAGACAGACACCCACACTCTCAGGTACACATAGATACAGACAGACACCCACACTCTCAGGTACACATAGATACAGACAGACACACACACTCTCAGGTACACATAGATACAGACAGACACACACACTCTCAGGTACACATAGATACAGACAGACACACACACTCTCAGGTACACATAGATACAGACAGACACACACACTCTCAGGTACACATAGATACAGACAGACACACACACATTTAGGTACACATAGATACAGACAGACACACACACACACAAACACTCAGGTACACATAGATACAGACACACTGACACTTTTTTTTAACCACCCTCCTGTTTCTTACCTTTAGGCTGCAGGAGGGTGGACTCTGCTGGCTGGGGCTGATGTGAGTGTGGGTCTGACTCTGTCCTCCTCTCCTCCCACCCTCATGTTTTTACCTTTAGGCTGCAGGAGGGTGGACTCTACTGGCTGGGGCTGATGTGAGTGTGGGTCTGACTCTGTCCTCCTCTTCACACTCCCCAATGCTTCCTCCCACCCTCCTGTTTCTTACCTTTAGGCTGCAGGAGGGTGGACTCTGCTGGCTGGGGCTGATGTGAGTGTGGGTCTGACTGTCCTCCTCTCCCCCCACCCTCATGTTTTTACCTTTAGGCTGCAAGAGGGTGGACTCTACTGGCTGGGGCTGATGTGAGTGTGGGTCTGACTCTGTCCTCCTCTTCACACTCCCCAATGCGTCCTCCCACCCTCCTGTTTCTTACCTTTAGGCTGCAGGAGGGTGGACTCTGCTGGCTGGGGGCCTGGGGCTGATGTGGGTGTGGGTCTGACTGTCCTCCTCTCCTCTTCATACTCTCCGGTGCTTCCTCCCGCGCGGGTGTTAGCTGGGAGGAAGTGAGCTCACTTCCTCCCAGCACTGCTAGTGCCAGGATCCTTAAAGGGGCCCGGACTAGCTATTAAAAATCCACGGCACTGATCGGGCCCCTTCAGAGACATGCCCATCGGGTGGCCCTAAGTGCATGGGCCACCCGATGGGCCCCCTCAGGTAGTTCTGCCACTGCCAAAACACATGTATATAGCGATAACTGCTATATATATGTATGCACATTGGGAATGGGGGGCCTGGGTGCCTGGGCCCCCCAGGAACGCCGGGCCCATGACAACTGTCATGGTTGTCACCCCCTGATGGCGGCCCTGTGTGGTATGTTAATACTTTAAAGTTGACTTTTGAAATGTTTCCCTTCGTGATTTTATTTTGGTTTTACAGCAGGCACTAATATTAAAATAGTAATGGGACTATTGCATCAGTTTCAGTTTTCAACATTAAGGTTACATTATCTGATGGATGCAATTACTAAAAAAAATGTCTAATCTGAAGACCATGAGGTGATAGGATGAGACAGGAGGGTGCTGTGGTTGACAAATTTGTTTCTTAAAAGCTACTAAGTCATGGATTCAAAATCAATGTGTAGTCCTCTGATACACTAAGAGTTAACCTTAAATTTCAAATATTTTGGCGAGCCAGACTGCTCATGATGCCTTGATATATTATATACAGGATTACTTGAAGGATACAAATATATTTTGTCTTAGTAGATGAAAATAGATTTGGCTTTTAAAGCTGGTCTAATGACCTTATAACTTAAGGACAGTTGTTTCCCTATGCCAAGGCCTAACTGTAGAGGTGTTAAACTTGTAAAGGATTTAATTTTATTTCACTGACTCAATCATTGATGTCTGCTTGATGAATGTGCAGTTATATCAATTATATGACATTAACTGGTGTTTTAATTTTATGGGTTATAATGTATATAACACCAATGTTTTGAGAGGTGTGTTGCTTTTTGTGTAGCAATTTCTATGTACACCAGTATGATAAAATGACTATATACTTTGAATATATTTGCGCAAGGAGTTATGTTTACCCATGTAGCAATCCTAAAGAAAAATATGGTTTAGCATTCAGTTAATTATTTAATATGTGATAAGAGCTATTTTATAAACATTTGTATCTACTATCATAATATAAACTAATATAATATAAAATAAATCACTTGCATATATTTCCCACTCCCCATGCATTTTTGATAGGATTTTCAGTTATTTAACATTATGCCCACTATTTTGCAACTCTTATTTTTCAAAATTGCTTATTTTTTAACATAAAGTGGTTTTATATTAAGTATCACAAATATACCCAATGTGTTGCTTGTACCTATGTAGTAACTGAAGCTTTGCTATATTGTATTTTATATAAAAGTTCTGTATTAGCTCTATTGCCAAAATAGAAATAAATAAATACATGTTTAGTAGATATACCCTCAATGAAAAAATGCTTGCATTCATTGTTCATTTTCTCATTATGGCTATATCTAAAACAGCTTACAAAAGCTGCAGATTTCTTATCTGCAGCCTTTGCAAGCCCTTCCCTCTAACCCCGCCTAGACTTTCTGTGACTGTCCAATTACAGACTTTCACAATTTAGCTCAAGTAGACGGCTTTGCAAGGCAGTTGTTTTGGGCAATTGCTTCCTTTTGAGTTTAATTAGTAAAAGTGCCATTTAAACCTTTTGTAAAATAAAAAAAGAGAACACTCTCTTCACACATAAGACAAGCTGAAGTGATTTAGGGGTCTGGATTGTCCGTTAAGCTTACAAGTGGGCTCTGTGACAGAGCTCCTGTACTCTGACCGAAAACCTCCGCCCAGTCCACTGTCTAGCCGCTTGCAGTCCCTGGAACGCTTCAGCCCCAGTCGCCGAAGCTTGATGGGGGGTCTCTCCGGAGCTCTTTCTCCCGACCAGGCTGCAGCTCTCCTTCCAGGCAGGTATCGTCCCCTCTAACTATTCCACTGCAGCCCTCCTTCCAGACAGGGATCCTTCCTGGCAGGTATCATCCCCTTTGCCTATTCCTCTGAAACTCTGCTTACAGTGATTACAGTTATTAACATCACAAATGCACTTGAGGCTCTTAGGACTAGCTCTCTTGCTTTATCCCATAGCTAGAGGGATCCTGCAATCAGCAAACAGGTCAGAAGACTCTGTTACTGGGATCCCTACAAATCCACACAGGACACAAGTTCCAAAAAGAACTAACAAATAAAACTTTTTTTGGGGGGGGACTAGCCCATATGATTATTACATAAAGATTCATGTGAGAATTCAATAAAAATACAAACAGTCAAATCATAGCAGACAACACACAGCAACTTATTATAACACAATAACATATTTAGAAAGCAGTGGAATAGACAATAATTAACAGAAAATATCTCTCCTGCCTGCAGAATTAGCAATATGCAAATCTACCCGGATATGCAAATTAACCAGCCTTGCTATTCAGGTAGTGCATATTACTGTTGCTACCAGGGCACTACACAGGCTCCATAGCCAAATCCACCTGGTTGGTAGCAATCCTCAGCAGTACAGGAGAGCAGGCAAAACATTTATCAGTATACACACACACACACACACACACACATAAAACACGCCCTGCACCTATAACAGGTACAGGGTGACTAAAACATAAGAAAATGTCCAGCAACCTACATAAACAGTCTGCTGAAGGTCCAGGTGATGGTAAATACTGCCACCGGCTTTTTTGTGCTTGTATGTTGTCTACATAGAAACATAGAATGTGACAGCAGATAAGAAACATCCGGCCAATCTAGTCTGCCCAATTTTCTAAATACTTTCATTCCCTGGCCTTATCTTATAGCTAGGATAGCCTTATGCCTATCCCACACATGTATTGTTTTGTGTTTCAGTTGTGTTGTGTTTGTGATGTAATATGTGTGGCTGTAGAAAGTGTGTGTGTGTATAGAGTACCTAGTATGTGTGTTAATATGGGATGCAGGAAGTGTACACATAGGGGCTGTAGTGTGTGTATAGGTGACATTGTGTGTGTATAGAATGTATAGAGCAGGGGTAGGCAACCTTTTAGCAGCACTGTGCCGATATAGGATTGTGATGTCCCGTAGTGTGCCGGTCCTATTTTTTTAATTGAGGTGTGAATGTTGCTGTATTCTGCTTGTGTTATTTATACTGCATTTGCTTTGTATTGTTTTATTTGTGCGTATATGAGCTATTATATTTTATATGTTCAGGAGTAGTTTGTGGTATCATGTATGATACATATGAATGTGGGCTGTGTATGGGGGCTGCTTGTGGAATTGTGTGTGTGCATGGATATGTCACATTGAGTGTTTGGTGGTGTGTGTATGTGTGGGTGCTGTTTGGGGTATTGCATGTGCAAGGCTGCATGTGGGGTTGTGTGCATGTATGTGGATTGTTAGCGGGTTACGTTTGTGCGGATTGTATGTATGTATGTTTGTTTGTGGGCTGTTCGTATTATTTGTATGAGGGGAGGGTTATTCTGCATATCTGTGTATATCTAGCAGTGCTGGTGGCTTCACTGGGTTCCAGTGGGGACCAGGCTGGCCAGGTACAGGCCAAGGACAGGAGCTGCAACAGCCACTACAGGCTGCTCTACTACAGTGTGGATTCCCATTCACAAGTGCTGGGAGGAAGTGAACTGAGATCACTTCCTCTACGTGCTGCAATGCATACATTGAGGATTATCCAGCACCACCTTTTCGTATTACCAGATATCTGAAGTTTCACTGGGACTCCTTATAGGCCAGAGCCTGTTTGGCTCTTGTAGCCTTGAGTGCCGTGCAAAGACACCTTGAGTGCCATGCCTGGCACTAGTGCCGTAGGTTGCCTACCCCTGGTATAGAGTATACACATACATAGGAAATTTAGTGTATTTTTGCATACAGGGGATCTAGTGTCTGCATAGGGGTTCCAAAGTGTACGGGGCTATAGTGTGTATGTCAGGAATATAGTGTGTTTAAAGGTGATCTATTGTGTGTGTAGGGAATCCAGAGTGTATATAGGGGATTTAGTGTGTGTGCAGGTGATACAGTGTTTGCATAAGGGATGTAGTGTTTTATAGGGCATGTAGTGGTTGCAATGTGTGAGTGGTGCAGTGTGTTGTGTGGCATAGGGCAGTGCTCTTCATCCCTCCCCATCAAGGCACACCTAACAGTCCAGGATTTAGGGATTACCCAGGTGTGTTAAAAAACACCTTAGACTCCAAGGTAACCCTTGGCAACATTACAAACTGCCTGCTTGTGGGAGGACCATCCAGCTTTTCCTGCAGTGAAGTGCCAGTGGGCCGGTGAGGGAAATATTTGAACTCCCCACTGGCTAGAGAAGGCAGACAGCAAGGCTGGCTCTGCATGCACTGGCTGGGGAGGTTAAATGATCTCCCATGTTGTCCTCGGCTCATGGCCATCACGGCCCACTTATTCACTTCAAACTCATTTCAAACTCAAATCATTTCACTGCACATCTTATTGTATACTTTTTAGTTATCACTTAATAATACATGTCCTAATGATATTTGCCAATATTTGTTTACATGACAAAAAAATATGGTTCAATAATAGAAGTGCCTTTGAATGCTTAAAGTTGACAGATGTGTCAACCTGCCTATGGAACATGTTATCATAGGCAGGGTGAACTAAAGTAGCCAGGTGAGCTTTGCTTAACATGCTGACTTGTTTTTCAAACCAATATTTGCTAATTTTGCTAAATTTAAATGCATAACTTATAAACAAGATGGAGGCTTATATATAACATGGCAGATGGTCTATGTTATTTTACCCTTAACATTAATGAATAGCCCTGAGAATCTACACATATCGGGAGACATATCCATACACTCACACATACACACACGCTATATGTCTGTGTGTGTATACAATATTTTTTAATCATATATAAATATTCAAGTCTTTTTTTTTTTTTTTTTTTTAAAGAGTTTGGTAGAGTCAGTGGGGGATGGCCACTTAAGAATACAGGAAATTGTGATATAAATCTGTCCTTGTGTATTCAGATTATATAGACTCAAAATATCTGCTTTACTTGCATTAACATGCAATTAAACATGCATGGAATAGCCTTCCAGCTGAAGTGGTAGAGGTTAACACAGTAAAGGAGTTTAAGCATGCGTGGGATAGGCCAGGGACTAATGAAAGTATAATATAAGATAGGGCCAGGGACTAATGAAAGTATTTCAAAAATTGGTCAGACTAGATAGGCCGAATGGTTCTCATCAGCCGTCACATTCTATGTTTCTATGTTTCTATGTAACATTCTTTCTTATTAATGCTGAACAAATAGATTATAATTTCCAACACAGCATTTAAACATCACCCTGAATCATTTAGTTTCCTTATACATAAACAATACCACACAAGAACCCCAATAAAACATATTAAAATCCAATTGTCTAGCTAATTTTAGTCTCATTAAATATAGCTACTATACAAACAATGGCTGTCATTTATTCATATTTTATGACTGATGGAGGTCAGAATGCCAGCATCACTTTGTTTTTGCAGTTATTTATTTTTTGTGTGCTGTTTTTGTTTTGTTTGTTTGTTTATGTGCTTTTTCAGAACCATATGGGTTTATTTACCAAACTTGCATAAGAATGAAATCTGAATGGCCACGGTTAGGCCAAAATAGTTGATCTGGAACAATTTCAATATGAATTTGTTTGCTTCACTTTGTAATTTAGTGAATAAACCTCGATGGTATTGAATACAGAGCAAGCACAAAAAAGGTATATCACTGTCCAAATCATGGGTGTCCAACCTTTTTGCTTCCCTGGTCTGCATTAAGCAAAGAAGAATTGTCTTGGGCAACACATCAAAAATATAATATAGTTAATGTATATAAGTAATGAAGCTTTAAATCCCTTTTCATAATTTTAATATTTAAATTGTTTAGTACATAACCCCCTTATTTGTTATGTAATGTTTAAGGATACCAAATGAAGGATATATCTACTAAACACACACACACACACACACATATATATATATATATATATATATATATATATATATATATATATAACATACATAATCACACACACACATATAATCACAGACCTATACAATCACACACATACACTCACATAATCACAGATGTACACACACACACATACACACAATCACATACCCACACACACAATCACAGGCCTATATAAATAATCACATACATACACACACACACACACACACACACATATAATCACAGATGCACACACACACACACATACACACATACAATCACAGACCTATACATACAATCACATATCGTTTTAAATCATATGTGTAACTTGTTTTATAATCATAACATTTTTATCCATTTTGTTTTGCAGATACCTAGCTGGTGAAATTAAGAAAAGGGACGGTTTTGAACTTCTTTGGGAGGTGAGCAATCAAGAGTACAATTAAGAAAGGATATGCTTTGTTTGATATAAAATAAAAATGTAACTTCACTGATTTTAAAGTGAAAACAATTTCAGAGAGGAAAGTAGCTGCTTTGACTTGCCAGTTCTATTAATTTTTCATGCCGCATTAAACATAGAATATGTTTTATTGTGAGTTAACTAATAGATGTTATTTTAAAATATTGCTGATGGCTTATATTGAATATTGCATACATGAGCATAGCGTCTGGTTACTGGAGACCACTTAAAAGGCTTCTATAGCGCTTCTTTTATTATGATAATTAGAATAATTTATAAAAAATTGGCTTTAGCTTTTATTCTATTTTTCAAAATACATCTAAAATTGAAGTAATTGCTAAGGCAAAGAACTAATGGCACATGTTACATAGCAGGGGCTACAGATTAATATTCCGGAAGAGATACACACGAGAATAGAAACAATTAAAATGCTTTATACTTCCCACAACTGTAAGATATGAAACTTTTTGAATAAATAAGTAATATATAGTCAGATTTGAAAAACAATGTTTTGTTTAGTTTTTATTGTATTCTAAAATTTAAATAAAATGGCCGAGCTCCTTCTAGAACAACTACTTTTTTCATTTTCTAAATCAAACATCTTAATGTTTGAGATACAAATCATAGTACCTATGGAATGACAGGTCCACCAGCACAGAAACATATTGTCACACAGTGGTTGCCACTTTGCTTAGTAACACCCTAGAAGAGAGGGGTAAAGGGAGGTATACTCACCTGAACCTCCTTTTGTAGCTCCTGACAGATAAAGTCACCAGAAGTGATATAATCCGCCATTGATCTTCTTATGTAAGCTCAATGAGATGCAAGAGATGTCATAGTTATTGACTGCATATCACACAAGTAGATACCTTGAAGGATGGGAAATGACAAGTTATGAAAAGTCAGGAAGAAACTTTTTTTCCTGAAATCAATTCATATATGAAAAACAAAGTAGCCACCAATTCAAATGATGATTTATTTTGATTGTGCTGGGATTTCTGATCTCTGTTCAGATTAATTATATATTTTTTAGCACTATAGAAAACTCGAATCACGAATCAAACAAACCATTGTGCAACTCATTTCATTTTATGGGATTATGTCCATATGCTGCTTCAGAGTTACAGAATTTAGATAACTAAGTTCAAGATACATATAAGAATAGCAACAATAAAATATTTGATACGTCCCACAACTGTAAGATAGGATACTTTGTGAATAAATAAACATTAGTTCCCTTTTAAAAATATTAGTTTTTGGCCTCAGCTCTAGCTGTATTTTCTTTTTTACATTAATGAAAATGAATGATTCAGAGATCAATGACTTGTCAAATTTAAAATATAAATACTCCTTTTTCAGTTTCTAACCTAAGATTTCCATTTTCACTTTTAACAGCCAGAATATGCAAATATATGTTTTTGGTACATTCCTCCGAGTTTTAGAAACATGGAAAAAGGACCAGAATACTGGCAGAAACTTCATCAGGTAAACCTTATATATATATATAAACTATATTATAAACTATATTAAGTGTAATATTATTTCTATGTGTATCGTCAGCACTGTATGTAAAAGGCATTAAATTGTTTATGAAGTTTCCAACTCCCCCATGTGGTAAATGAGAGTGAGTGCAAGTTCTGATCAGAGTCTTAAAATGGAATGCAATAATGAAGCAAATTAACAAATTAGCTGAGCTATATGTAACTGTGCAGATCTAATTGCAAATTGATAGTATAGTTGTAATGAATTAATGTATGAAACATATGAACTGGAGTTAAAATGTTGCTGAATTGGCTCACTGTGGTTGGCTGGTAGAATGCAAGGGATCCTGATGGTTTAGGCTAGGGCATGTACATTTCTATCCCATTCTGAAAGTCTATTCTTCTTTTTTTTGGAGGTTATCTAGTTAATTAGTGCCTAGTAGTCATGGAAAGTGTGTATATGTATATGTATATATATATATAAACATTTTGGCACTAGCTAACAATGCTAGACACCTGAGATAATTGGAAGTGTGAAGATATTTTGTCTCATTGTAATGATACAAACAATGTTGTCCCAAGACTCCGGGAATGAGAGTATGAACCGTGGGCATCCATGGTCACCCACTATATACATTAACTCCCACCACCCTAGCCAACAGGAATGGGGAATAGAGGATTCCTTCTGGTTAAGTGAAGTACCTTGCAGCTAGGTTTAGGATTGGCGCACTAGAACTCAAATTTGGTTTTAATGTGTCACTTGGTCAACACTATCTTTTAAGTATTTGTTTATTATTTGCTTTTCTCATCTGCATAAATTATTAAATCAATTGTGTAAGGCATCCCACACTCTAACTCAAACTAAAATATATGTGTATCCTTGATTGTTAAAAATATTACATTATGAAACTTAATTTAGCATCACGTACATGGCAAGAAGCAAAATGAAATCATATGTAGCAGGTATAACAATTGTAGCAAAACATTCCTGCAAGCCAATGAAAGGGGGGGATGAGGAATAAAGAAAAGAACAAACATGCTAGATGTATTTTGTGTCTCAAACAGCCCAAACCACTTATGTGACGTGTGTAAAAGAACAACCCAAACCACCTATGTGACGTGTGTAAAAAATACATCTTAACCCATAGTATTCAGGTTGTGTGGTCAGTAAATCAAAATGCAACTTAAATTCCGGCATCATGAAAAAACAAAACAAAACAAACGACATTGATGAAAAATAATCGATTTATATTATATGGATTAAACATTTTAATGGAATATAGTAAAAATAAAATATAGTGTAGTAAAATTTATTCCACATTTCTTAAAAGTTGGTATTGTATAATGTGTTGATCATTGCCATAGGGCCATCATGATACCAGAAATGATCAAATCAATAACATAATCTCTCAAAAGAAGAAAAAACATGAATATTAATCTTACCCAGTATCCAAGTCTCTCTTCTGCAGCAGAGACATGGTTAATTATTTAACGGACATTCCACGGTTAAAAAAAATAAAATATATATCACTTTTTAGTAAAAAATATCTCCAATGAAAACATGCATGCATTCAATTATGCATTTTTTCATTGGGATATATAGCAAACAGCTTGCAAAAGCTGCAGATATTTTGTCTGCAGCCTTGGCAAGCCCTCCCCTTCTAACCCAGCCCAGACTTTCTGTAGATGTCCAATCACAGACATCCCAATGCAGCTTAATGCAAAGTCTTTGCAAGGCAGGTGCTCTTGGCAGTTATCTGCCTCTTGAGTTAAGCTCCTCTGAGCTACACAACAAGGAAGTAACAGGACTAACTGTCTGACAGCCAGTGGGGTGAAACCTGGTCAATTTATAAAAGTTCCTATTTCTATTGAAATCTACACTTTTTGCAAAATGAAAAAAAGAAGACAAACTCTTCACTTATTAATCACTTCAGCAAGCTGAAATGCTTTAGGGTTCTGGAGTGTTCCTTTAAGGCTAGCTAGTTTTCTGTTCTCTGATTGGGTGATCAGCTTTGCCAATCACACCTCTATATGAAGCAGCCAGTGAACGTCTGAATTTCAATGATTTATAAGAATCATCACTAATATAAGATCAGATAATGGCATCCAATAACAGGCTGATATTACGCAGACCTGAGTAAAATAAGGAAATCCTCTAAAGAAATCTCCCTAAGGACCAATGGCAGTCTATGGTGTGACAATGCTTGTCACGATTCCTGGGAACCCAACACGCTAACACACACACAGACACACACACAGAAAGTGTGCAGTACCGGTCCTTAGAGTGGCCGGGCTAAGCACACACAGAATAGTCAGGAGACAAGCCGAGTAAGGGGAACCAGAAAACAGAATAACGAGAAACAAGCCGAGGTCAAAGGGTAGGAGAAAGTCACAAAGTCAGTATAACAGACCAGAGAGTAGGTAACCAGAAAGCACACGTTCACAATCAATACTATAAAGCAAAGACCACAACAGGGCACAGATAGACAGGAAAGGCAAGTATTTAAATCCTAGCCTGAATCCTGATTGGCTAACCACCAATCAGTATTAACAAACACACGTGGGGGATATCTATACCCCCCACTGTGTTTGTTGCACTGTAGCTTTAACGCCGGGTCACGTGAGTGACCCCGGCGCTTAGATAATAGTGCCGGCTCCCAGCGTGCAGCGTTAGACATGCTGCCGCTGGGAGGAGGAGAGGAGGACGCGAGCGGCGTGTCAAGAGGAGAGGACGCCGCTCGCTTATCGGTAAGGGGAGAGGGGACCGCGACGGACCGAGGGTGAGTGCTGCGAGAGGACTGCAGCCTCCCCTCACCGCTGCCCGCGGAGCCCTGACAATGCTATTCAAAAATTACCCACACAATTATTAGCTGTAGGGCTGTATGGAGCAAAATGAATAATTGTAACATTCCATTTTGGCTAATTATATAGAGGGAAAAGATTGTGATGACTGCATAGTGCAGCATTTGGTACGCGCACCCAGGGGATCCCAAGTATTGTAAGTTGTCAAATCGTTAGCAAAATGTTTAACTACTTATAATAGGGGGATGCCAGTGAACTCCTGGTACCATAACCACTACTTAAGCTTTGTAGTGTTTATGGTGCATGGAGAACATAACATCAGTACCTACATTGCAAAAAAATGACCCCAATTTTTTTTTAAGTTAGTATTTTTGTGTAGGAAATGTATAGTAAAACAGCTTTTTTCTTATAAGTTGCATGAGGTCTTCAACATTCTGTACTTGTAGACACTTGTTGCTACTTTTAAGTACATTTAATAGGCATATATTATGCAGTAATAATCTGCATTTTAAATGCTACCGAAATACATTCAGTACTCAGTACTTTATATAAATATTACTTTATACCTTACTTTTTATTTTTCTCTCGATGAAGGAAGCAAGTTTTCTCTGCTTGCTTCTCGTGTTTTTGCAAAACATTATTTATATGCAATATGTGTCACTGATCGGTCTGCTAGAAATTGGCAAAATGTTTCTGTCAATCCCTCTGCTGGTTTAAATCAATGTGGATTTTATGCAATTACTTTTAATCCTATCAAATTTAGTGTTTCCAATTTCATCCATTAATGGATTGTGTAGATAGCGTCATCTGTAACAAATTGTACGGTTATATCATACGTTAATGCAATTTTTTTTTCTCCTTTTGAATATAAATTTTATTGGATAGTATTATTTTATTATAATAAGAAACCATTGGTAAGTATAGATTTACTTTTTACAGCTATATCAAATGTTTACATAAATAAATTAGTATTTATCTGTTTCTTCTTAATTTTCCATTTCTTCATATTACTGAATGCAGATTAAAGAACTCTACATTCTTTCATCTGCATTAACTTTTCTCTTGTTACTTCCAGCTATAGTCTGTTCTGTACTATATGTCATATTGCAGGTCTCCCAAATGTCCTGATTTTTGTGGGACATCCTCTAGAGTCCTGTCCCTACATCCTGATTTTGACTTTGATGTTTGCCTGTCAGCAAAGCTTGAGTGCTTCATTTGACACTCTAGGGCTGTGCGGGCACACTAGAACCATGTGTTTTTTTTACATGATCTTTTGTGCAGGGGACCTGGCGTACCTTGATGCCAGTCTGACATGCCTATTCAGGCACGTACGTGTCTCTATTCCAGATGGATTGACCCATAATGGTGTGTTGCTAGGCAGCGACAGAACTACTACTAATGCAGCCAGTGCTGCTACACCGGGGCCCACCTGGTGTCCCTCCCACCATTATGGAACACTCAATGGGCATTTCTGATCACAGGGCCGTTTGGGCGCTACATCCCATTAACAGCATAACTGGGCCCTGTCAGATGGCGCTAGGAGGAAGTGAGTTTAGATTGCTTCCACCCAGCTAGCAGAGAGAGCCACGAGGTAAGGGCTGAGAGAATGCAAAAAGAAGTGGAGGGGGGGGGGGGGACATCCAGCAGCCCCAGACTCCCATCAGCTTCTGCCAGGAAGACCTACTGGAACCTATGGAAGCCTGCACCAAAAAGGTATGGAAACAGGAGGGTGGCTAAACGTATTGAAATAATGACGTGTGTGTGTTTGTCTGTATGTCTGTGTGTGTATATCTGTCAGTATGTATATGTATCTATGTCAATATGTGTGCATCTGTTAGTGTGTGTGTGTCTGTGTGTATCTGTCAGTATGTGTGTTTGTGTGTGTGTCTCTTTTACTAGTTAAAATAATAGTTTAATAAATAGTATATTGCACGCAAATCAAACCTTAAATAGAACTTCCAGAAAAAAGGGAGAAATATAAGAGAACACACACATTTAAAGCATTTCTCAAGAGTGGTTTTATGTCACAGTGTGTCTATTAGTCAATTATGTTTATGTTTGTTTTATATGAATTTTATGTTTTATTTTTAACTTGGCTATACCTGGGTGGTTATACAGAGTTTTACTTTATTCTTGCAAGCGGATGATGTCTTTAGGAAGTTAAATCTAAATGTGAAAGTATTTATAGCTACTAAAGTTGGTGAACTACACATAAATAAAGTGAATGGAGTCACACTTTTTCGTTGGATCGGCCAGTAATTTGGGCAAAGGAACTAGATTAATAGCCCATGATAAGAGTTTAGTAGTTTATACTCCTGCCTAGATAGACTGAATTCTACAAAAAGTTTGTTCTACAGAAAATGTTTTCAAAATGTTTGTTCGAATGTTTTATTTGCTTAGTTTTTTTTATACTTGTGTTATACAGTGCACATTTAAATGTGGTACCAGTCCTTTTCTCTATCCTTGTCTCCTCTTTCTGTTCTCCTCTGATGCGAGGTGTCTTCACTCACTTAACTCTATCATTAGCTCTTTTCTTATTCCTTTCCTTAGATATAGTTCCTGCCAGTTTGTCCTCACCCAATTGATCCTCCTACCCCTCCAAAGACCTTACCGCCTTCAAGTTACCCACATAAGCATACGCTTACTTTGGACCAATATTTTTTCCCTAATCCTCATCTCCATATGATACTCAATCCTATGGAGGCCCTAAGGTCCAGTGGAGTATACCTGCTTCATCTGCCCTCCTATCATTTTGCCCCCAAGTCCCTAAGTTCAAATCAGGTGTATTTCTATAGCTTGAAGACAGCAAATCATAATACTAAATGAGTGATCCTTAGAGATCACATGAATATACATGATGACATTCCTAATACATTGAGTTGATGTATGCATACTTTCGCCTGGTGTTTCTCCTGGGACATTACCAAGTTGCATCCTTGACCAGATTTATATTGTTCGTAATTGTCTCATTTCTGTTTATATGTTTACAGACCAAATGTGAAAATAGAAAATTACATTAAAAAAAAATGTGATGCCAGTCCTAACGTATAAGAATTCCCACTACATTTGGTTCAGTAAAAAGTAAACATCTAGCAGTTTTGGTTCTTTTTGAACCATGTACTGCATTTTCCTTCTAAAATAATGTGCTGTTTTGAAGCTAAATAGCTTTGCCTGAGGAATACTGAAGAAGTGATAGTTTAGATTGGATTTTTTGATTTCAGATCTAAAGTACTTTATTTTTTCCAGATAACGGAATGTGGGCATATTTGTTATTTACTCAATTCCAACTAAAATATCTTGAGTTACAGAAAGACTCTGCAAAACAATAAATATAGAAAATGTTATGGCATCCAAGCACTCTTAAATACACATCACATGAAGTTCAAAAACAGAAACGGTTACCATTTTAAATGGTTTAGTAGGAGAAAGCTCTGGTCAATTATCAAGTCATATTGCAGTCTCTGGAATCTTTAATGGCATTAGAATATTCTTAGTAGTACTTGTATAAAAAGCTTTTCAGGGAAGCTCCTACCCTACCTGAGTAGAATGCTCTCCTTAGCTGTTCCCACCTCCTATAACCTCCGATCCAGTACTAGCACGATATTTAGCATAGCGCAATACAAAAATAAAGTGGCTCAATCCTCATTTTCCTACGGAGCACCACAAATCTTCATTCAATCTAAAATCCTATAAGAGATCTATGGCAATGTCATAGGCGTGCGCACGGGGTGTGCCGGGTGTGCCTGGGCACACCCTAATCCCCGCGGCCGCCTATGTATTGAGACCGGCAGGGGAGATCTCAGGATCTCCCCTGCCGGCTCATGCAGAGCCGGCGCTATCCGAGCGCCGGCTCTGCTCTCAGCCTCCCCTCACCGGCTCACAGGCAGTGAGGGAGGCAGGAGAGGACCGGCGGAGCTCTTGCCAGCAGCTCCGCCGGGTTCCTCTCGCGAGATCTGAGCGTTGCCGCGGCAACGCTCAGATCTCGCGTGAGTGAACTCTAGCCCTGCGGGGCTAGAGTTCACTCCCCACTGGACCACCAGGGATGGATGGCAGCCGCAGGATCCCCCCTCCCAGGCATAAGGTAAGAAGGGAGGGGGGATAACTGATCTGCCCCCACCTCCACTGGACCACCAGGGAAAGCAGCAAGGAAAGATCCCCCCTCCCTACATAAAGTAAGAAGGGAGGGGGGATATTAAGTAATGTACCGGCACCTCCACCCCCACAATCACACACACACATACACAGCACAAACACACATACAGCACCCACACACATACACAGCACCCATAGACATACACAGCACACACACACATACACAGCACCCACAGACATACACAGCACCCACAGACATACACAGCACCCATAGACATACACAGCACACACACACATACACAGCACACACAGACATACACAGCACCCACAGACATACACAGCACCCACAGACATACACAGCACCCACAGACATACACAGCACCCATAGACATACACAGCACCCACAGACATACACAGCACCCACAGACATACACAGCACCCACAGACATACACAGCACCCACAGACATACACAGCACCCACAGACATACACAGCACTCACAGACATACACAGCACCCACAGACATACAGCACTCACACACATACAGCACCCACACACATACACAGCACCTATACACATACACAGCACCAAAACACATACAGCACCTACACACATACAGCACCTACACACATACAGCACCTACACTCATACAGCACCCACACACATACAGCACCCACAGGCATACACATCACCCACACACATACACAGCACCAACACACATACACAGCACCAAAACACACAGCACTCTCACACTCATTACACAAACAGCACCCTCACAAACACAAACAGGACCCTAACAAACACACACACAGCACACTACCAGTACCCTCACACACAAACAGCACCCTCACACACAGTACATTTACAGCACCCTCACAAGTGCACACACACACACACAAACAGCACCCTGACACACAGTACATTCACAGCACCCTCACAAGCACGCACACACAAACACCCTAGCCCACATAGTACACTACCAGCACCCTCACACACACATCGCACTAACAGCACCCTCACACAGCACACACACAGCTTTGTGTGTGTGTGTGTATATATATATATATATATATAGTGCTATTTAGGATTTAAAATCTCTGTTTAGTTAATAAGCGAGTGCACTGGTTTGTATATTTTTTGTATTTTGGTCCCAGTAGCACCCTGTAATATATGCATGTTTAGGTGAGTGCAGCCCTTCTTACCTTGTATATATATATATATATACACGCCGCGTGTGCTTGTGCTTTAGGGTGCACACCCTAATGCAATGGGCTGCGCACGCCTATGGGCAACGTACCTCAATACAGAATGCACCTGTCATGGTTGACTAAATTAATTACCTGTTATGTGTTAAATGTATATATGTGTGCATGTGTGTATATATATATATATATATATATATATTATATTGTTATGTTATATTATTGTGACGGACCGCCTGGTACTCCGACTCAGTACCTCCGCCAATTGATGCTTCCTAGCTGTCGCTGAGTACCATTAGCACTGCACCGGACACCATAAGCACCGTAGCCCTTTAGCTGCCGTAGCTTGGCTGGGGTCACCCTGGACCAAACTCCTGGATCCAGCTCCCAGTGGGAAGGCCTCTCCTCCAAGAGATTATACCAGTGTAGCTCTTACAAGACCTAGTGATTATAACCAAGAGGAGTATAGTGATATAGCAATCCCCAGGGTAGATACAGCTGTTTCCCTCACACATCAGACGAGGCTCTATGTTGAGGGTAAGCAGGAACTCGTTTAATGGTTGCCACAACTGGCCTCTTATGCAAGTCCCCATGCAAGGGGCACACCCCCTGGACCTGAGAGTAAACCACAGGAGAAACAAATACACGTTTACATTGGCTATCAGATCCAGGACACTCCCACACATAACTAGGTAAATTCCTCCTCTGTACCTGGGATATAATAGAGTCAAGTACTGTATTAACTAAATTATCTCCCCTGCTACATCTTGTCTCAAATCCCCACGGTATCCCTTAGATTGTAAGCTCACAGGCTATCTAGCTAAGAACTTTGTATAAAAGACCTTCAATGGCTAGATATTGGCTTACGGGCAGGGCACTCTCGACCTCTTGTATTTGTCTGTGTATATTGTATGTCCTCCAATACTTGTACAGCTCTGCGGAATCTTTTGGTACTTTATAAATACCAGTAATAAATAAATAATAAATATGAACTTCAAAGTGTGTATTGTGCAATTGTGCTTATAACTGTTGGTTTTATATGTAATTTTTTTTTGTTAACTTTTCACTGCGACGTAACTAAAAATAACATTCTATACAACACATTTTAAGCGATTAGCTGTTTTAATAGGAAGTGTATAGAATAGAGCAGGTAGAATCAATATTAATTTGGTTTCCATTCAATAAGGAATGATCTTGATATTCAAACATGTCAACCCCCACTCCAGTAACGCAAATAATACAGATCAACCTGTATTAAAATAAATAACATATTGTGGCTTGACATTTAAGCAACTGTTACATAAATAAATGAACTCTGACTTTATAAAGTTAAATGATGCTTCCAAATGTAAATAAATAGCAGTTGCATTGATTAACCTTTAAACTCAAGAGTAATTCTATATTTTATTATGAATAACTATGTCAAGTGGCAATTTTTACGGATTTTTAGTGGATTCTATATTTTGCTTGGTTTTTTTTCCGACCTCAGATCTAATGTTGTATGCAGCTATTAAGGATATGTAAGGAAGAGCATTTTTTTCACTAACATTTTCTTTTCCCAATATGAGATATAAAATTACAGAATTAAAGAAAAGAACTGGACTGTGAATGGCACGCACCTCCGGAAAGTAAATATGTGTTCTCGACAAATATCTGTGATAGGCCTGTTAGAAAAGTTTTATCTATGGCTCTTGTTTCAAGTCCTAGTAACAACTGTAGATCAGGAATTTTATGTACCATAAACATCTGCCAGGCAGAGATATTGGCTATGCATAATATTTACGAGGAGGATAGGTTTAGTAAAAAAAAAGCAACAAATGGTGGGAATTCAAAGGTGATTATATATTTTTTAGATTTTAGAAAATGTAATTTCTACATATTTTTAATATAGCATTTTGATAATGGTGGAGCAAGTTTGGCCAAATATCTTCATAATGCCCAGACTCTTGTCCAACCACTGAACCCTTGGAGGACACTTTAGGCCTCCTTATGGTTATTCTAACTATCTGCCTATATAAAATAAAATGCTGTATTTGGAAACATATAATAAATTAATTTTTGAAAGCCTTCCCTAAATTATTTTTATCTAATAAACCTATTTAAACAACCACTAAGTATTAGACACACAGCATAATTCTTTCACATTTTTATCTCTTTTTTTTTTTTTATAAAGTGATTTAGTATGGCTTATTATCTCATACCTTCATTAGTAAACTGACTGACATCCCATGCAGCACAAACACTATGGTTTATCATAGTTCTTACTGTGCTAAATCATTTCAAGCAATTAAAGAAAATGGATTTCTGGAGTCAAAAGAACTTACCTTCTTTGTTTGGGAAAGCAGAATTAAGCAGTTTTACCTCTTTATTATTCAATCCAAATTATTTGTACAGCTAAGCAACATTCTGATATAGAAAAACCTTAACACACAAAGTGCAAGTGAGGTGAGGTATTTTAGTTAACTCTCTTTGTAGGTGCGGCTTCCCCAGTGTTTAAAAAAACACTTAAAAAACACAAAAATAAGATAGAGAACACGAACAGATAGGGGGCGCTCCAAATAGTGAATGAAAGCAATACAAGTAAGATAAATACTTATTCAAACTGTTTCTCCAATTCATATGTACACCACCTAGATATCAAAGACAGTAGTACATAGCATAATACTGTATGATGGAAAAACTTAATAACAGTTTGTCAATTGCCAACTCACAATCTGCAGAGCCACGTATAGTAGGCTCTGACTATAATCGCATGCTCTGATGTCTCAGAAAATACACCTCCAATCCCAATGCACGAAACTCGACTGGTCCCAGGAGTCAGCAGGGGAAATAATTGGTAGGTCTGGAGTTTCAAAATGCTAAAAATAGCTATTTTAATCAAAAGTATTATAAAATAAACAATACTAATATTGCATAAAAACAAAGTCACTAACGCGTTTCGACCCGATGGTCTTTTTCAAAGTCTATTTTCCAACTGTCCGGACATCCTTTAAATACCCTGTCCAAATCTCCTTTTTGGCGCCAAACGATTTTGCCGCCGATCACTCGTTCACTCATCTGTGTTGCCTTAATTTCCGGCTCCAAATGATGACGTCTTTCCGTTTTTTGTTTAGTGCGGCGCATTTCTTTTGCATCCGTCCGTGATGTTGTGGACCTAGTCGCCATCTTTGAATGTCCACATATCGGGCAACATTACGTCCTGGCTAATCTTTCATATTGCAAAAAGTCCCAAGATATAATTTAAATCTACATATTCTATCGATAGTCATATTGCACCATATTTACAGTAACATGATAAATGCATCTCATATGTCCCAACAATATTACAAATATATCTTATATGTCCCATTTCTTCTATATATATATATATATATAAAAAAAATAATCTATACAAAATTACTTGGTTAAAAATATATATAAGTATATTAAATACATACAAATATATAAAAGATATAAAATATATATTCTCATTTCAGTAAGAAGAGGGAAAAAGAGGGAAAACATTTTATTATCATAGATATCTTCACACCTTATTTTCACATCTTATATTAGTGCACTCATTTCAAAGTCACAGTTTAATCCCTTTGGTGCCAGAGTGTCTAGGTTAAAGATCCAGCCCATTTCACACAAACTAAGGGCTGCATCAATGTCCCCTCCTCTCCAATGACGTGTAATGTTTTGGATAGCATAAAATCGTAGCCCTTTTGGGTCTTTGTCATGACATTCTAAAAAATGTAACGAGACGCTATGGTTTTTAAAACCTCTTTTGATGTTATATATGTGCTCTCGTACCCTAGTGGCCACACATCTAGTGGTTTTACCCACATATTGTAGACCACACGGGCACTCGAGCACATATACAACATTCTTGGTTTTACACGTCATGAATGATCCCATTCCATACTGTTTCAAACTAGACTGGGAAGAAAAAGTGGTAATTTTCTTTTCCTTATTACCTAATAGTTTGCACCCCATACAATCTTTGCAATAGTTAAAACCTTTTAGCGACTCTCTATTTATACTTGTAAAATCTTTTTCCCATTTTTCTAAAAAGCTATTAGTTAAAACTTGTTTAAAATTTTGTGCTCCCCTATATATTATTTTGGGTTTTTCTCCTATATATTTCGTAATCTCATTGTCTTGTTGTAGTAGATGCCAGTTTCTTCCAAAAATCCTCTTAATTTGAGCATGATTTTTGTTGAAATCAACAATTAAAGGAACTATGTTTGAATTTTCCTCATTCTTTGGTTGTTTGTATTCCAGCAGTTCTTCCCTATTCATCTGTCTAACCTGCATAATTGACCTATTTAAATCGTTATCAACATATCCCTTTTCTAAAAATTGTTGCTTTAGAACCTCTGCTTGTAAGTCATATTTTCCTATTTGTGAACAATTCCTCCTTAATTCTGATATGCTTAAATTGCATGCACCATTTTGATGATGCTGAATTGCTAAAATATTACTTTTTAATACATTTTTAAACTTTTGATTTCCTTCCAAATATATATCACTGGTGGAACTAGATTGTAAGCTCAGTGGAGCAGAGCCATCCTGCTTTTTTTGTAAATATTTTTTTTAGTGATATTAAGTGTGATAAACTCTGAAACAAACAGTAAACAATGAAAAACAAATTTGTATAAGATTGTCTAAAGATCACTATGTCTATCAAGACAGGGCTGGCCTTAGGCCTTCAGGCTCCCTGTGCAAAAAATCTTAACAGCACCCTCCCCTTTCCCCTCCCCCCATCCATGTGTATAGGGGATTTATTAAATGAAAATTTTAAAACAAACAAATACGTATCCCCTCTTCCCTGTCATTACCTTGCATAGAGGGGGGCATGCTGATCTCTGGTGATCCAGTTTGCTGGGAATCTGGTCGGTGCCTTCACTGGGTGCAGACCATCAGTAACTGTCTCATGAGCCCAGGCACTTACAGCATAAAGAGCTTTCCTGTGTTAATCCGCAGCAACGTTCTGATTGGCCTGAACTCGAAAGACCGCTATATTTATCATGTGTGTCAGACGTGATTGTGTGATGTGTTGGCTTTGTGCCATATGTGTAATGGGTGTATTGACTGTGTCTGATATATGTGTGTATTGTTCTTGTGTGATTTTTGTGCACTATAGCAGTAGATAGGGGGAGCAGGGGCATTGGAGTAGATGGGGAGCAGGGGCGCTATAGCAGTATATGGGGGGAGCAAATGCACTGGGGTAGATGGGGCACTATAGCAGTAGATGGCGGAACAGTGGCACTAGGGTAGACGGGGAACAATGGTAATATAGGGGTAGATGCGGCACTCTAGGGGTAGATGGGGGAGCAGGCGCACTATAGGGATAGATGGGAAACTATAGGGGTAGATGGGGAGCAGGGGTACTATAGGGGTAGATGGGGAGCTGTGGTACTATAGGGGTAGCTGGAGGGAGCAGGTATACTATAGGGGTAGATGGGGAGCAGGGGCATTATAGGGGTAGATGGAGGGGGCAGATACACTATAGGGGTAGATGGAGGGGGCAGGTACACTATAGGGGAAGATGGGGAGGCACTATAGGGGAAGATGGGGAACAGGGGCACTATAGGGGTAGATGGGGGAGCATATGGAGCTGGGGCACTATAGGGGTAGAGGGGACACTATAGGGGTAGATGGGTGGCACTGTAGGGGTAGATGGGGAGTGGGGGCACTATAGGGGTAGATGGGTGGCACTGTAGGGGTAGATGGGAGCAGGGGCACTATAGTGGTAGATGGGGGGCACTAGATGGGTAGTTGGGGAGCAGGGGCACTATAGTGCTAGATGGGGGCACTATAGGGGTAGATGGTGAGAAGGGGCATTATAGGGGTAGATGGAGGGAGCAGGTACACTATAGGGGTAGATGGGGAGTCAATATGTGGGAACAGGGGCACTAAAGGGGTAGATGGGGAGCATAGGGAGCTGGGGCACTATAGGGGGCACTATAGGGGTATTTAGGGAGCAGGGGCACTATATGAATAGATGGGGCGCTATAGGGGTAGATGGGGAGTAGGAGCACTATAGGGGTAGATGAGGGAGTAGGGGCATTATATGGGTAGATGGAGGGAGCAGGTACACTATAGGGGTAGATGGGGAGGCACTATAGGGGAAGATGGGGGAACAGGGGCACTATAGGGATAGATGGGGAGCATAGGGAGCTGGGGCACTATAGAGGTAGATGGGACACTATAAGGGTAGATGGGGCACAATAGGGATAAATGGGGAGCAGGGGCACTCTAGGGGTAGATGGAGGGAGCATGAACACTAGAGGGGTAGATGGGGGGCACTATAGGGGTAGAGGTGGGGCACTATAGGGGTAGATGGGGGCACTATAGGGTTAGTTGGGGGAGCAGGGACACTATAGGGGTAGATAGAGGGAGTAGTAACACTATAGGGGTAGATGGGGACGCACTATAGGGGAACAGTGGCACTATAGGGGTAGATAGGGAAGCATAGGGAGCTGGGGCACTGTAGGGGCAGATGGGGGCCCAATAGGGGTAGATAGGGGGAGCATGGACACTATGGGTAGATGGTGGCACTATAGTGATAGATGGGGAACAGGGGTACTATAGGGGGAGCAGGAGCACTATAGAGGTAGATGGGGGACACTATAGGGGTAGATGGGGGCATGATCGGGGTAGAGGGGGGCACAATAGGGTTGGAGGGGGGCACGATAGGGGTAGAGGGGGGGTACTATAGAGGAAGATGGTCTCACTTACCACTCAGCAGATTCGGGCCTCGGTTAGACACCGCCCCCGCAGGCCGCTTAGCTCCGCCTCCTACAGTCTCTCTCTGCTAAGTGCGGGTTAAGGATAGGGAGTGTGCAAGCTGTGTCGGCCACATGGCGCTCCCTGCTGCCATGATGCCCTGTGCAACCGCACAGCTCGCACACCCCAAAGGCCGGCGCTGCTATCAGATACAAGTGGAGAGTTGTGTTTTACCATTATATTGCACTAAAGAATATGCTGACATTTTACAAATAATAAAAATTAACTATGTAGAACTACTACCTGTTTCAACATCGGGTCGTTTTCATTTCCTTTGTACGTAGTATGAAACATTTCAGTTTATGTTGAGTTGTGTGTAGTTTCTCTGTCCCTTCACTAGATGGTGTTGAAATCTAGAGCATTATTTTTTTGGATCCTAACAAAATTTTAGCTACAAAACACTAAGGAAGAACACCGTACAATATATTTAGTAAAAAAATTAAAATGAAATAATCAATATATATTATATATAAACTCATGGTTAGTATTATATATTACTTACACAATGTTTATTCGATTGTTCCTATAAATTATATGCTATTCAGGAATGAGTTTGTTGTGCATTAGGAAGGGAATCTGAAAAAATAACAAAATAGCAGTCATATATATTTGCAAGTTTTGTGATATTAGGAATAGCCACTCTTTGTTAATGGTTGTCTTTGACACATTAACAGTTGGACCTTCTAAATAACTTGGGAACATTCAGTAAACAAGAAGATCTGATAATATTAAAACTTGACAATATTTGTCAAAATAGTTGAGATGCAAAATGAGCATTGGGTCAAATAAATTATAATCTGACCTAAGGTGTCTAAAGATGGCTGTCAAAAATGGGGAATGTGAAAAGTAGCCAAGTGATTTCTTAAAAAAACAAAAAAACATCAGTATACATGAGTTAAACAAATAATGAGATGGTATATTATAGCATAAAAATTATATTGCAACATTTTAAATTAAATGACAGAGTTCCTTGAAATATTAAATTGTGTATGTGATTGCACAGAATTGTGATTTGCCAGAAAGATAATTTTTGGTTCATGGTATCATCTATATTTTCTAGAAAACTTTTTTTTTTATTATGACAAATCTTAGTAACAGAGAAACAGTATGTGGAAACTAAAATCGGCTACATAATAATTTTTCACAGCAGTTCATAATAAAACATTAGAAATGTCTTACTAAGAAAGACGACATGAAGAGGATTAAAGCGAAGGGGGCATCGAGGTTTCCATGGTTGGCACTGAGGTTTATAGCTCTAATGGCTTGATGCCTTCCGTTAAACATACGTGTAATAAATGGATAAACTCTATTTATATATTTACTGGGGCTAGGGCAAGTCATGTGAATTGGAGAAGATTCACCTGGAGAATTGGCAGGTCAGCTTGGCAATTAAGAATAAGCAGGCCAGACTCACCAAGGGCAGACCATGCATATAGCACTGTTTGTCATGGACATAATGCAAGCTTGTCAAATTATGTGCTCCTTCTATGCAGTTCTTTTGCACCCTCAAAAGCAGGACACCAGAGAACAAAGTCAGAATGGTAAGACCGGACCCTTAAATCAGGACTATCCCACTGAGATCGGGAATGTTGGAAGGCATGCAAATAATTGCTCTTTTTTTGTTAGTTGCTAGAATTACGTCTTTCTTTTTGAAGACAGTGCAGGAATTATTTTGTCTTAACCTCTTCATGACACATGTTGACCCAGATGTTGGCAACGTACAATAATTATGCATTGCCAGGAAGATGCCAATGACATCACCAGTCTCATGTGATTAACAAGTGATGCTTGGTTTGTATTTTTTGCATATTAAGATATGTTGTTGTGGAGGCAAGTAAGGCTTTTAGACGTTTAGGCTTTTTATTGGCAGGGCCAATAATAATGTTTCTACCAGCTATTTCAGGGTACATATATACTTATTTAAATTGTTTTTTTTTTTGTTTTGTTTTTCATGCTTACAGTTTATTATGTAATTTAACTTGTGTGTGTTTCAACTTGTAAAATGCTTCAATACACAAAATATAGTGTAGCATATTAGGAAATAAACTTTAAAGGACCATTGAAAGCACCATATCCAGTCACCATCCAGAGTAAATAGTTAAGCGATTGAACATTGGTCTGACGTATCACCTTTGCCAAATCTGGCCTACTCCTGCAGTAGAAGCCTTATGTCTCCCCTGAGCTTGGCCTGCTCAACTAATGCTATCCGCCAATAAGAGCAGTCACACAAGGCTATGCTTGGCTCAGAACCTAATCAGATTTTCCTTGCAAGATTATTAGGAAGCAGGGCTCCATTCAAGTTATACTTACCATAACCACTGCAGCAGAATGAAGTGTTTATGGGTCTTGGAGTGTCCCTTTAAAGAACTAATAACACGTGCTTTGCCTATTAAGATTAACTATGATTATATTATCAAAGTAAAGCTATGTCTGATAAATTGCTTGAATCTACATTTGTAGATAAGCAAGCTGTCCAACCAAGCACAAATTTAAAAAGTAAAAGTGTTATTACACATGAACATGATTTGCAATAATCACACTAACCTTTCTGAGGATAAAAAAAAAAGCAATCCAATTCAGACAAGAATTGGATTGCTTTTTTTTTTTTGTTATCAAAAAGGTTAGTGTGATTCTGAAAAATAGCTGGATATTTTATTATCCAGAAAGCTTGCATTCAGCCAAATGCCCACTGAGAACTATAATCTAAACTAGAAATAGATTTCCTTGAAAAAAAAATAGAAAAAAAAACAACATTCTGAAAGTGGTAATTTTATAATGCTTGCAAGAAGCTCATAATTTTCCAACATAGTATGTGCAGAATAAAGTCTGTTTATTTTAAAACCATGCTAGCTGAACAGGAAATGTTCCACTTATATACCAAAATATATTTTATATCTGTTTTTATTAAATTTGGATATAGGAAAACAATAATTTGAATCTAGATTATCTAAGAAATTGGATTTAGTTTCTGCTATGCATAAAGGAAGTCATGGACTGTTTTGCCCTTGAACACGTGCATTGCCAATTGCACAAAAGGAGTTGTAGGCAATATGTTGGCTAGATTAATCAGAACATTACCATCAGTAGCATCCTAACAATTAATGAGACACCCCAAACACCTAAAGCACTTCAGATTGCTGATGTGTGAAGAGTGTATCCTCTTTTTATTTTACTAAAAGATTTCAATGGTAATTGCCACTTTTAGCAGACAACTGGTTGTTTAACTAAATGCAAATCTGTGATGGGACAGCCATAGCAAGTCTTGTTGGGGAAGAAGGGAATGGCTTGAAAAGGTTGCAGATTGGAGATATACATCTTTTGCAAGCTGTTTTTACTCCCAATGGAAAAAAATGCATAATTAAATGCGTGAATAGGAAAAAGAACAACCAGTGGTGGAGAGGAAGCAAAGAAGGTTTTAGTTTACTGTACTGTGCTTCACCATGTGCTGTTTAATGATTTCCCTTGTAGATGGATAGCTGAATCCAAATATATGTATGTATATATAATTAAATCTATGAATTATTTCACTGGGTGACATCTACTAAATAGTGATATTTTTTTAATTTTATTTGAGCAGTGGTGTGCTTATATTATCTACCCTTAACAGTTTAGACAAGAGCTGAGTTTATCTGTGCAAAAAAATGAATGGTGACTCTGTGTACGGGTATATCAAAGAGCAGTTTCCATGTATTTATACATATTGTATGATTGCTCTACACCCTTTCCAGAATTTCACAAAAAGCTCTGGTGGTAATAAAGGTTGCGGAGAGTGTACATGGACCTTAAATCTAATGATCTCACATCTCTATCACAGAAGTACATCCCTAGTAGAAGGAAGGGTTTGCTGTTCTGCCAGGAATATATTTCCCTTGCTTCCTTAATAGAGCTCCAGTGACCTAGTCCTCCCCACCCAAAAAGGAAGCGTGGGTGAGGCATTAGTCAGCAATGGTTAGTAAAAGTGTGCAGAGAGTGCTAAATTATTTTGTAAAGAAACAATTATACATATGCACAAGGTGACGGTCAACTGGGTTTCTTGACTACTAAGCATTCTTTAAAGCCAAGAGCCAAAGAGGGGGTTGGATTCGCAAATATTTGAAAACAATTCCTACAGACTCATAGGAATAGAAATCCAGTTAATGGTTAAAATCATTCTGTATTGAGTTTTGATTAAGGACAGTCTGTAAGATGGAGGATACAAATATTTTCTGAGAGAGAGGAATGTAACCTGGTGTTATACGCAATACTCAGGGCTTATTTGCTACAAAAAAAAGCTCCGTCAGACATGCAGCTGTTTATAAACCAAAACACAGACTAATTAACATCAGGTATACTCTATGGAAGTTGTTTATCAAATGTTAGGTCAAAATCGAAACATAAAAATTCTCTATTTCAACTATGATTGAATTCCAGCTTTTTTGCCCTTGCATTAGAAATTTGCTTTGAATTAATTTTAAGTCTTGCTTGAGTGAATAAATGTGTAAATGTCTTAGACTGCCTGTCCTTACAAGTAAAACAACTCAATGTATCTGAGAATGTATTACACTGAAAAAAAGTGATTTTGTTTTTGAATGTTAATACTAATGAACTTGATATCATGCTAAACACATTTCTCAGAGTCTTTACACCAATCTACTTATTGACCATAAATTTCCACTAGTTCCTTTAATGGCCACAGGTTCTATACCAACCTATATAGAGGACACAAGTTTTTCACAAACCCATTTACCGACCTTTAAAGTCTTCACCAAGTATTGCTGACAATTTTTGGAAGTCTGGCATAACAGTAATGCTGTATATAAACAATGTGATGTATCTTGCACTGTGTACATATTATTTCGAGGTATGTAAACTCTTTTACTTTCTTAAGTGGTAAATATAGGTACTTTTTAAAAATCTGAAAAGCAGTAGAATACATGTTTATTTTGCTGTATTTTGAAATAGGAAAACATGTTTACAAAATCACAAGAAGTGCAGTTCTATTTTCTGCTTCAAGCTGTATGGGTTAGTGGCGTAGTTAAAAGGTCTGGAAATGGAATTGCAATAGAAGCATCTATTTTGTAGAACTTTCTCTGATTTATACGCTACTTAAGTGCACAGACGCCACTATTCAATCTACCTACAAATTGAATACGATATTTCAATTTAAATATTTACAATGTAATTGGTTCCTTTACTAAGCACACTATAAAACTGCAGCCTAGGCCAATTTCCTGGATTTCTGGATAATGATCCTCAATGAGGCTCTGAACTAAAATTATCATATATATCATTTTACATGGTATCAGGGTGGGTCTGAATTCTCCCGAGTTTTCTATTGATAATCAGAGGTTGATCTGTGCTCCTCCCCAGATGTTTCACAAACTCTTATCTTCTTTTAATTGTGTATACATTTTATAATACATATACCTTGTGTGAACTATTTTCTAAAAAATATATACAGATATAATACAAATAAATTAAACACATTGTTTGTGTTGTATGCACATGTGCACAAAATGTTTTTGTTTTAATGTTGTCAGTGAGTGCAATATAAAGGCTAACAGATGGGCAGACATACAAAGATTTGTGAGCATATGTTCAGCTATTGCTTTCTCACACCTTGTGTGTTTGCTTGACTGCTGGGTTCTTCCAATGCGTGAGTGCTGAGTGTCATTCACAAGAAAGGTAATAGGGAGGAGTCGGGCAACTATAGGCCAGTAAGCCTTACTTCAGTAGTGGGGAAAGTAATGGAAACCATGTTAAAGGATAGGATTGTTGAACATCTAAAAACACATGGATTCCAAGATCAGAGACAACATGGGTTTACTTCAGGGAGATCATGCCAAACTAATCTTATTGATTTTTTTGATTGGGTAACTAAAATTATAGATCAGGGTGGTGCAGTAGACATTGCTTACCTCGATTTCAGTAAGGCTTTTGACACTGTTGCACATAGAAGGCTTATCAACAAACTACAATCTTTGAGTTTGGATTCCAATATTGTTGAATGGGTAAGGCAGTGGCTGAGTGACAGGCAACAGAGGGTTGTAGTCAATGGAGTATATTCGAAGCTTTGGCTTGTCACCAGTGGGGTACCTCAGGGATCTGTACTTGGACCCATTCTCTTTAATATTTTTATTAGTGATATTGCAGAAGGTCTTGATGGTAAGGTGTGTCTTTTTGCGGATGATACTAAGATATGTAACAGGGTTGATGTTCCAGGAGGGATAAGCCAAATGGAAAATGATTTAGGTAGACTAGAAAAATGGTCAGAGTTGTGGCAACTGACATTTAATGTGGATAAGTGCAAGATAATGCATCTTGGACGTAAAAACCCAAGGGCAGAGTACAGAATATTTGATAGAGTCCTAACCTCAACATCTGAGGAAAGGGATTTAGGGGTGATTATTTCTGATGACTTAAAGGTAGGCAGACAATGTAATAGAGCAGCAGGAAATGCTAGCAGAATGCTTGGTTGTATAGGGAGAGGTATTAGCAGTAGAAAGAGGGAAGTGCTCATGCCATTGTACAGAACACTGGTGAGACCTCACTTGGAGTACTGTACACAGTACTGGAGACCCTATCTTCAGAAGGATATTGATACCTTAGAGAGAGTTCAAAGAAGGGCTACTAAACTGGTTCATGGATTGCAGGATAAAACTTACCAGGAAAGGTTAAAGGATCTTAACATGTATAGCATGGAGGAAAGACGAGACAGGGGGGATATGATAGAAACATTTAAATACATAAAGGGAATCAACACAGTAAAGGAGGAGACTATATTTAAAAGAAGAAAAACTACCACAACAAGAGGACATAGTCTTAAATTAGAGGGACAAAGGTTTAAAAATAATATCAGGAAGTATTACTTTACTGAGAGGGTAGTGGATGCATGGAATAGCCTTCCAGCTGAAGTGGTAGAGGTTAACACAGTAAAGGAGTTTAAGCATGCGTGGGATAGGCATAAGGCTATCCTAACTATAAGATAAGGCCAGGGACTAATGAAAGTATTTAGAAATCTGGGCAGACTAGATGGGCCGAATGGTTCTTATCTGCCGTCACATTCTATGTTTCTATGTTTCTATGTTTCTATGTCATGGATGTATTTATCTTGCAAAAATTGAAAAGGAACCTCACTCAATTCACTTAAAGGGATTCTCCAGTGCCAGGGAAACATTTGTTTTCCTGGCACTGCAGGACCCTGTAGTGCCCCTCTGCCTCCCACCACCCATCCCAAGTTGCTGAAGGGGTTAAAACCCCTTCAGTGACTTACCGGAGTGCAGCGCCGATGTCCCTCGGCGCTGGGTCAGGCTTCGCCTACTCTCCTCCCCAGCCGACATCAGCCAGCGCGGGAGACCTAATGCGCACACAATGCTTTCCTATGGGGATTGCGGCAACACTGGAGGTCCTCACATAGCGTGAGGACGTCAAGTGTCGTATAACACACTTTTTGTGTTCTAAGAACACGGAAGTCCCTCTTGTGGCTGTCTGATAGACAGACACTAGAGGAGGACTTAACCCCGCAAGGTAATTATTGCAGTTTATGAAAACTGCAATAAATACACTTGCAGGGTTAAGGTTAGTGGGAGTCCAATGGGCAGAAGTGGTCTGGGTGCCTGGAGTATCCCTTTAACTGAACCAAGGACCAGCACAAGCCCAGAAGATAATAAATACCAGTATTAGGAAAAGGGTCCAGGCACTTCAATGTCTTTAGGCACTTTTATGAGAACATGTGGACTCCATTGGGAGCCGAAAACTATACAAATACGTCCCATCGTGCGTTTCACCACTAAGTGGGCTCTTCCAGGGGACATGGAATTTACTATTAAATAAAACATTCAAATCACCTTGCATTAGCCTGTTTCCTATGTGATGCTTCATTTTTGTTTTTTTCAGTTTATATTATAGGGACTATATAGTCACCAGAACAACTACAGCTTATTGAATTTGTTCTGGTGAGTATAATCCTTCCCTTCAGGCTTTTTGCACTAAACACAGTTTTTTTCAGAAAAAACACAGTGTTTAACTTACAGCCTAGGGATACCTCCACTAGCCACTCCTTAGATGGCTACTAGAGGTCTTTCTTTGGGCAGTGCTGCAGAGTAAGCAGCACTGCCATTCAGTGTATTCGCCATCTGCATGGAGACACTGAACTTTCCTCATAGAGATGCAGTGATTCAATGCATCTCTATGAGTAGATGCTGACTTGACCAGGGCTGTGCTGGCTCTGACCCTGGTCTGTCTCCTCACCACTTCTAATGATGTCAGCCAAGTAGGCAGATCAAGGGCAGAGCCAGCAGACTGTAATAAAGGTAAGATGATACTATATTTAGGGAGGCTAGGTGGCAGCAGGGGGGGCTAGATAGTGTTTTAACACTATAGGATCAGGAATAAATGTTTGTGTTCCTGGCCCTACATTGTTCCTTTAAATATTTAGAAAAGCACACTCTGTTCAGACCAGGCACAGTCATGACACACATAAAAAAAGTACATTGTTTAATTTCACCTCTTCTCTGTATGCTTTCCCTATGCTGCCTGCCAGGAAAAAGTAATTAAACATAATATTAAAAAGCATAGGAACTTAACCTTTTATTTGTCAATCATTCTTTTCTAAATTGAATAGAATTAAGAATATGATGCCTAATAAGGTATGGCTATGATAAAAGGAGGTTACTTCAAGTAACAACTAAATTTCCGAATGCCATGAGACTGATATAGCCAGTTAGCCTCCATATTATTCTAGAAGTTCTCTTAATATCTTACTAAGGACTAGAGCATAGACATGAATTAAATATTTATATACTACAGGCATAGAGTCTTGCTGTTTCTACATCTCCCTACAAACCATTGGAGACAAGAAAACCAAGCTTGCATACCAAAAGGGAGCAGATAATACCAGTCTGTGACACGTGTGTGCAATACTACTCCATTATCCTATCCCAACTATCCACTAGACATAGATGGATTATTGAGAGCTGCAGCATTCTTAGAATGCTCTGCTTTAGGGGCTCAGTTGCGCCAGCTGTCCTGTGAACCACGTTATTAGCCAGTGGTCTAAGCTTCATATTTCAAGGTCTTCGGGTTCAAGAAGATTTTTTTTGTCTCTCTTATTTCCCAGTTTCAGTTTCTGAATCATTCTCACCAGAACAAGCATCTCAAATTCTTAACTTGACGTATACAGTCGTGACCGAATAATTTTGTTCCTGTAATTGATGTGTCATTTAAAATTGGTATGTTATATCACAGTGTGTTTATCTTCTCTGCTGTTTATATTCGCTCTTGTTTGAGAGGTCTTCCTCTGGATAATATTCTCCCAGAGTATTGCTCTTTGATCTGACAGTCAGCATCTGACAGTCAGCATTGCTAATAAGCTCTTTTAAATCTAACATTTAACTCCAGTTCTCTACTTTTCATACCTACATTTGCTTACAGCTTTGCTTCGGACCTCATCTTAAATATCTGCACAAGGTATCTAACTTTCCAACGTCTATTTTTAATTCATTTGGGAAAAAAATAAATGTATCAATAATGATCTGTTGTCTTTCACTCTGAATCCAGACTTGTATGTAGTTATTCCAAAAACGATGGCAGAATGCTAGGGAAGGTGCAATTAGTCATATCCTCCCTTATGTACAAAATCATGTTACATTCCTTGTTGTTGCTGTCCTCTTTTAAAGGGATACTATAGTGCCAGGAATACAAAGCTATATTCCTGGCACTATTGCTCCCTCTGCCTCCCCCCTCCCTCGTGCCCCCTCCTCCTCAGTGCATAAAGGGTTAAAACCCCTTTATTTACTTACTTTATCCCAGCACCGATGTCCCTTGGTGCTGAGTCGACGCTCAGCCCCCTCCGATGTCCCGCGATGAGCAGGCGCCAATGCACATGCACAGCAAATGCCACGCACAGATTAAATCATTGCTTTCCTATGGGGAAAAATCTGACGCTGGATGTCTTCATGCAGAGTGTGAGGATGTCCAGTGTCAGTTACCGGACCAAAGGTCCGTTTGGATGCAGAAAACGCCTCAAGAGGCCAACCCCCGGAGCGAATAGGGAGGGGGAGCATGACTGCTGCCCTGAGGAGTTGGCATAGCAACCAAAAGGATACAGTTGGTTTGACAGTGGAAAGCATGGAATTCTGGGAAAAATTACCAGACTACTGGTGAACAATGCTGAGGGAGCCTGGCAGTGTCTTTCCCCACCCACCCTCCCCAATGGTTCTGTTCTGGAATTGTTGTTTTGTGTTGTGTTTTCTTTGTTCTCATTTTGTCACAGCTGCGGGTTTCCTGCACCAGCAAGTTTGGTAAATGAATAATGCCCGGACGGGCTTGGGGAGTCGCAGCCTGAATTTGGTTGATGACGAAGGACAGGCTGAAGAGGCTCTGGAAGATGTTTTAAGTTTACCTGTCTGCTGGGTAAAACCAGCAGCTGACAGTATTTGGTTATGCTGGTTTAAATAAAGCTGTGGCCGTTGCCCTTACCCACTTAACATGGTGTTGCGTTACTTATTGGCAATGAAAGAGTAATGGGATTTTGGTGATCGAAGGAGTCAGCAGTCATGGCTGTCTGGAGGGAGCCTTAGTGCTGCAATGTAAACATTGCAGTTTCTCCGAAACTGTAATGATTTACATTACAGCACTAAGTGCACCCAGACCACTTAAATAAGCTGAAGTGGTCTGGGTGCCTATAGTGTCCCTGCTCAGTTTGAAGTTAGGTGTTGGTTGATCAGCATTCAGTATAACAGAAATAAAGTTGTTCTAGAAAAAGGTTCGTTTAAGCATAGTTTTGTAAATTTGTAGCTGGTTTTACTTTTCTATATCTGCCATTTTGTGAAACCGTATTCGCTCTTATAACTCTATCACACTTCTCTTAATTTATATGCAGATTGTCACAGAAACATTAAAAATTAAATCTGACAAATAATTGGAACCTGGCCAACTGAATTCAATCCATGTCATTTTGAATAGCAATCATTGTAAATGTCTGAGTTTAGCAAACAGGTTGCCCCACTCCCACAGTCGTGGAGCTTACATTGTAATAATCCTTTGCCATATGCCTATGATTTGAACCTTGCAGTTTAAATTCAATAATCTATTGAATTATACATTTCAGTGTAATTATATATGAAATTAGGATATAATTATAAGATCATGATCCAGCACTGAAAGGTTATGTTTAGTTCATTTTAATGAAAGGGAATTAAAAAATATGATAGCTATAAATAAAATATCTTCATTTTCCAAAAGAAAAATGTTGATATATGTATGTGCTCATGCTATATGTTAAAACATTTTTTCATTTATATATATTTTTTTCTAAATAATTTTACATAAACAGTTAGATTCTTCTGCATCGCCATATATCTTAATGAAACAATTAATTGTCGTATATAGAATCATTATTTGTGTATTTTCCCATAGTATCAGAAATCACAATATCCACACCTCATTAACCATAACTGGTTAAAAAAAAGGGCACACACAGGCTGCACTTGAACTCTACGTACTATTCACGATCCATTACTTTTGTACCATCCTCCAATAAAACTGTGTTTTTTGTTTTTTTTGTATAATTATTATTATTATTAATAATATTCAGCTTGTTGGCAGTACACAGTTCCAATTGTCCCTCCAGGGCATGCAAGAATCATCTAGATATATTTAGATAACAGGGGAATATTGCATTGGAAGGTTGAGGCACCACAAATATATTTTTTTAACAGTGTGTTAGATTATTTAGCATAGCATTACAGTTTACACAATGTTACAGGTGTGCCTCTATCTAAATAAACTAGGTATTTGTACAAAATAGGGATGTGGTTTGTAGTTACTGCTTTGTCAGTTTATTTATTTTTCTTTTATAGCGCAATAGAAGGAAGAATTCTCATCCGTGTAATTCACATTTTGGTGGTTAAGGGATGGGCGATTCATAAGAAAAGCATGTGTAGACTTTTACACAGAGATTTAGCCAAGGGATTAAACGTGATTGCCTTGCAAACACGGCATAGTTCCATTGTCCCTGCTGACAGATATGAAGTAACTGCATTTGTTTCTAATTAGCGCTGAAAGAAAGATTTTACAGCTAAATTAAATGCGTATTTAATTTTATATCAAAATGCCATCAATGTATTTTTAAGCCACGTATTAGCACATGTTGAATAAACTATTTGATCTAAGTATTCATTGCCAGCAGATCAAATGTACAAGGAAGCACCATTAGCTATTTGCTTGACATAGTTCAGATGTTTTGTGGTATGAAATTAAAATAAAATGCATTCGCTACAATCATTTGCTTTGACTGATGGGAAAGATATTCATAAGTCAGGCCAGTGGATCTGGATCTTGGGAGTTTGGTAGAAATTGATGTTTAGAGTAAATGACAAATACTCAGAGTTCTTTTTGAGCTGCTCACTCAGCAGTTTACAATGTATTATTTATAAGACTACACTACCCAAAATCCTCTATTCTTATACAGAAATGTAACATTATATTAATATGTGATAAAATGCTCAGCACAGCTGCTGGAAGTGGAGATCTTTAATTTATTGCATCAGGAGATATTAAACAAGACCAATTTATTTGTTTTGCCTGTGGAGGCTTTTTGTCTAACAAAGAGAATGCAAGTAGCCTTCCGTTTCATGATGTAATAAAATCTTCATAAAGGGGCTTATACAGAAAAAGCGCTGACAAACAGAAAGGGAAGGTTGGGAAACTCTAAACAATACCTTATGAGTCACAATCAAATGAATGGGTTAATCATCCTTACACATGCTGCTATTTTCTCTGAGGGCATTGCATCAATCATTCATTGTACATGACTGAGGGCAGAAACACAATTATGTTTACACAACATGAAATTCTACTTGGTATTTAATACATGTGTGTGTGTGTGTGTGTGTATAGATAGATAGATACGTCTGTCTGTCTGTACGTACGTACGTCTGTCTGTACGTACGTCTGTCTGTCTGTCTCTATCTTTATATAGGTAGGGAAGCAAAAACCAAGAAGGTCCTGGTGCGGAAAAAATTGTGATTGAAAACCCCTTCCACCTGAAGTCTGTGGATAGTTAATACAATGTTAGACAAAAATCTGCACACCAGTTAAGCCATAAGACTTGTCTTTCCCACAGAAATCACAAATCTGCAGTGATGTTACTACCGCAAAGGATTCTGGGTGGGCATATGCAAATTCGTCTAACAAAGAATCACATTTTTGCCTCGTTCCATTTTAAACATTGATTCCTTTGAGCCTGTGTTTGCTGCACACAACAGCTTTGAAACACAACTTAGGAAAATATGCAAAGCCAGTGAACCACTCATGGACAGCTGTTTCATCGTTAATGCAAATTATCAGCATGAGGTTGGCTACTGGTTTGCTTATTGAGCCTTGGTAGTGCTTGGGAAGCAAAAACCAAAAAAGTCATGGTGGGGAAAAAAATTGTGATTGAAAACCCCTTCCATCTGAAGTCTGTGGATAGTTAATACGTTAAACAAAAATCCGCACACCAGTCAAGTCATAAGACTTGCCTTTCCCACATAAATCACAAATCTGCAGTGATGTTACTACCTCAAAGGATTATGGGTGGGCATAGGACTTGGAATCCTGCCGGCTGCTGTGTGTGAGGGGTCTGGAACAGCTCTGGACTGCTCCTCTCCCCTCATGCTGCGGCTACCTCATCTCCCTACCGCACTGTCTCTCTGCATGAGGCTGAGAGGAAGTGACAGGCTGTCAATTCCTCCCAGCCGGCCAACGTTACAGGGGCCTGGTCATGGTCTTAAAGGACTGTGGCATCCTGTACACACTCATCTCTGAGCTATTCCTCCTCATACTTCTCATTTTGTTTTTGGACACATTGTTCAACCGTTTTGGAAGATGACCGCTATTCTGTACTATACAGTTGTTGTTGTCTACTCATTTAATAGCGGTTTTGGTGTGAATTTTGTTCTGTTTTTTGCATATAACATGCCACCTTTTTTTGCACCACTTTGCTAGTCAGTTCAATCCCAGGCATATTATTGTTAAGATAGGATTAAAAGTTTTAAAGTTCAGGTGAAGAGCCATTCTAAATTATAAAAAATATAATCAATGTACCGCTTATAGGTCAGCAGATAGTTGTTCCACCTGTTTGGTTTCCATACATACTCTTCTTCCCATGATGCCATGAAAAAGTTAGCAAAACTGGGTGCAAATTTGGTGCCAATAGTGGTACTTTTGATTTGAAGATAAAACTGGTACCCAAACCTAAAATAATTATTCTTTAATATAAAGTTGATATCCTCTTCAACAAAACCAATTTGGAGAGCAGCCATATCCCTCACACATTTCAGTGTTGCTCTGCCCGTTCTATATCCCAATTCATAATCAATAGTGATGTCGCCAACATAAAATTTTCCGTTCGCAAACAGCGAACGCGAACTTCCGCAAATGTTCGCGAACGGGCGAACCCGGCGAACCACCATAGACTTCAATAGGCAGGCAAATTTTAAAACCCACAGGGACTCTTTCTGGCCACAATAGTGATGGAAAAGTTGTTTCAAGGGGATTAACACCTGGACTGTGGCATGCTGGAGGTGGATCCATGGCAAAACTCCCATGGAAAATTGCATAGTTGATGCAGAGTCTGGTTTTAATCCATAAAGGGCATAAATCACCTAACATTCCTAAATTGTTTGGAATAACGTGCTTTAAAACATCAGGTATGATGTTGTATCGATCAGGTAGTGTAAGGGTTACGCCCGCTTCACAGTGACAGACCAAACTCCCCGTTTAACGCACCGCAAACAACCGCAAACAGTCCATTTGCACAACCGCAAACTCCCCATTTGCACAAGGTAGGATACTAAGCAGGCCATGTCCCGTTCCTTGTCCTCACTGATGTCATTGAAGGTCTCTTCCTCCACCCAGCCACGTACAACACCAAGGGTCCCCGAAAGGTGACAACAAGCCCCCTGTATTTTTTTTTAAACGCACACGTGTGAAGGAAACTGACTGCTATTATTTCACAGTCAAATTTCTAGTTTTTTTTTTTTATGTACACTACTGTTACACCAGATATGAGTTGCACTGGTGTGACACTGTGCCCTGGCAGGCCCTGAAATGCACACATGTGAAGGAACCTGACTGCTATTATATTACAGTCAAAAAGGTTTGTCTTTTTTTAAATGCAAGCTATTGTGCCCCCAAAACGTTTGTGTGTGGGGGTGCTGGAATGACGTGGGCCAATGGGAGCCTGAATCAACTTTTGGCTCCCACTGCCCCTTTAAGAGCGAGCCGTGCTCCTAGTGCCAGGCGGGCCACGTGACCGATCACTGCGGTCAGTGCACGTGGCTCGTGTGGAGGCAGGAGTGATCCAGCCACGCGCGGCTCAAGCTTAGGAGCCAGGTCGGTCCCAGGATAAGGTAAATACAGCCACAACCACTTATCCCAATCACACACCTTTCCTAATGTCCTATCCCATTAAAAGCATATTACCGCGTATTTAATAAAACAGATAGACCCCCTACTTCATCCAGGTTACCGACCGATGGTTCGATATTCTGAGCCCTCTCTGATTTACTGTACACTACTATTCGATATTCCCACAAATTTTATATAGCATTTTATGTTTGTTTGAGAGCACCTTAAAAATATTGGATATCGCTAAAAATCATGATCACTATATACTTTCTCTACAAACCTCTAAAACGAACCAAACTACTCATCCATCCGCTATACCACTTTATCCCACCTAGAACTAGTGCCCAGTTAAAATACTTGACTCTTACTTACCCACACTCAGTCATGCCACACACATTTCACCACTACTCTCACTGAATCCCTCTGACTATGGCTAAATTCATCCTCTACATCAGAACACTACTCCTAAGATTGGGTTGTATCCATGTCTCAGGTCTTTCATTTAGAATAGGGGCAGCTTCGGTTTCCTTCAACACTGACACTCCAGTGCATATTATTAGAAGATTGGGCAGATGGAAATCCTCAGTCTAAAACCGATATATTCCTCATCCCGAGAAAGAGGAAAGCTTTTAAAAGTTTGGCTTTGTAAATTTGATGCAATAAGTGTGTTTTTCTTTAATACCTTTTCACCCTCTTTGCATGAACCCGATTTACATATATTACTAATATGTTTCTGAACATATATATTATATTATTCACTCACTCACTCTCTGGGCCGGCCTAAGACATCATGCTGCCTAGGTCCAATGATAAATGACTATGGGGGATAATGTATAATAAACACAGGTTACTGGCTATGGGGGGGGGGGGGGGGGTAATGTATAATAAACACAGGTTACTGGCTATGGGAGGGATAATGTATAATAAACACAGGTTACTGGCTATGGGGGGGTATTGTATAATAAACACAGGTTACTGGCTGTGGAGGGATAATGTATAATAAACACAGGTTACTGGCTATGGGAGGATACTGTATAATAAACACAGGTTACTGGTTATGGGGGGATAATGTATAATAAACACAAGTTACTGGCTATGGGGAGGATAATGTATAATAAACACAGGTTACTGGCTATGGGGGGATAATGTATAATAAACACAGGTTACTGGTTGTGGGGAGGATAATGTTTAATAAACACAGGTTACTGGTTGTGGGGGGATAATGTATAATAAACACAGGTTACTGGCTATGGGAGGGATAATGTATAATAAACACAGGTTACTGGCTATGGGGGGATAATGTATAATAAACACAGGTCACTGGCTATGGGGGGATAATGTATAATAAACACAGGTTCATAGGCGTGCGCAGCCTATTGCATTAGGGTGTGCACCCTAAAGCACAAACACACGCCGCATGTGTATGTGTGTATATATATATATATATATATATATATATATACACACACACACACTGCTGTGTGTGCTGTTAGTGTGCTGTGTGTAAGGGTGCTGCTGTGTGTGTGTATGTGTGAGGGTGCTGCTGTGTGTGTGTATGTGTGAGGGTGCTGTTAGTGAGATATGTGTGTGAGGGTGCTGGTAGTGTGCTATGTGGGTGAGGGTGTTTGTGTGTGTGTGTTTGTGAGGGTGCTGTTTGGGTGTGAGTGTTTGTTAGGGTCCTGTTAGTGTGCTGTGTGTGTGAGGGTGCTGTTTGTGTGATGTGTGTGTGATGGTGCTGTTTGTGTGATGTGTGTGTGTGTCGTGTATTTGTGAGGGTGCTGTTAGTGTGCTGTGTGTGAGGGTGTTGTGTGTTTGTGAGAGTGCGGTTAGTGTACTGTGTGTGTGAGCGTGCTGTGTGTGGGTGCTGTATGTGTACTGTATGTGTGTGGGTGCTGTGTGTGTGCTGTTTGTGTGAGGGTGCTGTATTTCTG